>NC_142807.1:34658375-34675116 GCF_049724085.1 Artemia sp. Qi Xiang Cuo
CGTAACAATGTAATGCATACTATACTTTTAATGAAATAACGCCATGTAGAATATTAATACAAAAATATAATATGATACATTATTAATATCAATGATCAACTTTGGACATTTTGAATCTGTTCCATAAAATAGTTAAACATGTTCTCTCTTGATATTGTAGCTATTGTCTTCTCTTAACTCGTAATCAGTAGAATAATCATTATTCCATTTTGAGTCATAAACAATTTTTACTGGTGTGTCACCAACAGGTTCAATATACGTTTCATCAATTTCATCAATCGTTTCATACAATATACTTTGCTATTATTTGATTCATCGACTGTTTGATTAATGGTAGTAACGTTTGCTGGCGCTTTGTTTTTCATCAATTCATCTTGATATTCCATAGTGATATTTTCTGACAATGCCCTTTTTATTGTTTTGGCAATTTCACTGTCTCTTATTACATTATTTTTACACTGGTAACAGTTTCGGCACGTAGCCAAGATATGGTTTACGTTATTCGTAGAAGAGTAGGTCTTTCTTTTATTGACCTTCCGTTGAATGCTAATACCTAAAAGATGACGATTGGATGTATCAGTAGGCGATGTGATACCTGCAACAGTAGCAAGTAGTTTTCCTCTGTCATCAACGATTATTCTCATGTTGGCATTCTCTTTGAGTACAATCATCTCTGGAGATCTCAGTCTCGCATATCCACCATTTGTAAAACGGACTTTCTTCGGTATTCCAAAAAAATTTAATTCCTTACTGTCATGACAATGCATGCATACATTTCCAATAGTGCTACCACTTGTACTTGTTTCATAGTTTAAATACTTCTCCTTGTTGGCATTCAATGCTACAATAACATTGTCATGTGAACACACTTTATTAAAATGTTCCATCTTCACTTTTTTTTTAGAGATATGACTTATGTGTTTATCGTTCCACTGCGTAGAAAATACTGATTTAATGCATGCAATAAACTAGTTAGTGTCGATAACCGGCCATAGAGTACCAGTGGGAAAGCCGCATCGTGTCTCTGAGAAATCATAGAGTACAATTGTTAGAACCGTAAGCATATTTTGTCATTTTACGATAAATACAAAAAAAATAATAAAATAAAAAAATAAAGTTGAATAATTTCGAAGTTTAAAAAAAAAATAGTATATTTTTATGAAAAAAAAAATATTGAATTAGAATCATCAGTCCTCATCATTATTAGTATCCAAAACTGAACTTAAGTTTCACATTTGAACTAGAGAATTGTATTTTCCATAATTTTCTTACATGAAAGTTGAATGAAATTTCGGTATTGTGTGTTCAAGAGGTGAAGAAATTTTTGTATAATTTAATTTCTGATCGCGGGGAGCTGGGCACGGTTGAAGTTGTTTTCATGTAAAAATATTCTTCACCTCTTCCATGAAAATATCCCCTCTCAAGACAATCCCATTCCTGTCGACTTTTGGAGGGTGTTTCTCCATTTTTTTCGATAATCAGGCAATATCCTCAAGTTCATAGCTTTTGACTGGCAACACTAAAGTTAATGAATTCTAAATCTTTTGGAAACAGCGTCTATTTTCTGTCCGTTTTTAAGTTTTGATGTTGCTCCTTACTTTCAGTTGAAGAAAATTTTTTTATAATTTAATTTCTGATCGAGGGGGGCTGGGCACGGTTGAAGTTGTTTTCACGTAAAAATACCCTCCACCTCTTCTATGGAAAATTCCCCCCTCAAGACAATTCCATTCCTGTCGACTTTTGGAAGTTCAAATAGAATGAAAAGAACGAAACGTCTTTGAGTCACATTTAAAAAAAAAGTAAATTCGATGTTTCTCTATGATTCAATCCCAACACCCCCTGCTCTGAGTGTTGAAAATGATTTCACGAGATTATTTTAGGTTTTTTTTTTTTCTTGTCCCCAAACTATTTTTTTTTTATTATGAACTGTTTATAGAACAATGTTATCCCATGTGTCTGACAATAGATGTATGCGAATTCCTTTTCATACATCTCCAATGTTTTAATAGACATTCTAAACGTTTGATATGCTAGCTTACTCTAGAAATAATGAAAAAGTAACAATGTATTGCATAATGCATTTTTATTTGAATAACACCAGGTTAAATGTTAGCACAAAAATATATTATGATGCATATTAATTATCTATGATCTACCTTGGACATTTTGAACCTGTTCCATAAAATAGTTCACCGTATTCTCTCATGTTACTGTAACTATTGTATCCTCCTAGCTTGTAGTTGGCAGAAAAATCATTATTCAATTTTGAGTCATACACAATATTTAGGGGCGTGTCACCGACAGGTTCAATATACGTTTCATCTTTGCTATTATTTGATTCATCGACTGTTTTATTAATGGTGGGAACATTTGCTGGCACTTTGTTTTTCATCAATTCATTTTGATATTCCATAGCGATATTTTCTGACAATGCCCTTTTAATTTTTCTGGGAATTTCACTGTCTATTATTACATTATTTTTACACAGGTAACAGTTTCGGCACGTAGCCAAGATATGGTTTACGATATTCGTAGAAGAGTAGGCCTTTCTTTTATTGACCTTCCGTTGAATGCTAATACCTAAAAGATGACGCTTGGATGTATTAGTTGGTAATATGTTACCTGCAACAGTAGCAAGGAGTTGTCCTCTATCATCAACGATTATCTTTATGTTTGCATTCTCTTTGAGTGCAATCATCTCCGGAGATCTCAATCTCGCATATCCACCATTTGTACAATGGAATCTTTTCGGTATTCCAAAGAAATTTAATTCCTTACTGTCATGACAATGCATACAAACATTTCCAATAGTGCTACCACTTGTACTTGTTTCATAGTTTAAATACTTCTCCTTGTTGGCATTCAATGCTACAATAACATTGTCATGTGAACACACTTTATTAAAATGTTCCATCTTCACTTTTTTTTTAAGATATGACTTATGTGTTTATCGTTCCACTGCATAAAAAATACTGATTTAATGCATGCAATAAACTAGGTAGTGTCGATAACCGGCCATAGAGTACCACTGGGAAAACCGCATCGTGTCTCTGAGAAATCATAGAGTACAATTGTTAGAACCGTTAGCATATTTTGTAATTTTAAGATACAATCAAAAAAAAATAATAAAATAAAAAAATAAAGTTGAATGATTTCGAAATTTAAAAAAAGTATGTTTATATGAAAAAAAAAATATTGAATTAGAATCATCAGTCCTCATCATTATGAGTATCCAAAACTGGACATAAGTTTCACATTTGAACTAGAGAATTGTATTTTACATAATTTTCTTACATGAACGTTGAATGAAATTTCGGTATTGTGTATTCAAGAGGTGAAGAAACTTTTTTATAGTTTAATTTCTGATCGCGGGGGGTTGGGCACGGTTGAAGTTGTTTTCACGTAAAAATCTATTTTCTGTCCGTTTTAAGTTTTGATGTTGCTCCTTACTTTCACTTGGAGAAACTTTTTTTACAATTTAATTTCTGATCGCGGGGAGCTGGGCACGGTTGAAGTTGTTTTCACGTAAAAATACGTGAAGCATTTTTCTACTCGTAAACTAATTTCTTAAACTAAATAGTTACCCCGTCCTCCTCTCTTAGAAGGTTCAGAAAAAAAACAAAATAACCTTATCTGTAGTGAAGCATTTTTCTACACGTTAACTAAATTCTTTAACTAAATAGTTACCCTCTCCCCCCTCAGAAAGTTCAGAAAAAAAACCACACAGCCTCTATTTTCTGTCCGTTTTTAAGTTTCGATGTTGATCCTTACTTTCAGTTGAAAAAACTTTTTTTATAATTTAATTTCTGATTGCGGGGGGGGTTGGGTAATGTTGAAGTTGTTTTCACGTAAAAATCTATTTTCTGTCCGTTTTTAAGTTTTGATGTTGCTCCTTACTTTCAGTTGAAGAAACTTTTTTATAATTTAATTTCTGATCCCGGGGGCTGGGCACTGTTGAAGTTGTTTTCACGTAAAAATCTATTTTCTGTCCGTTTTTAAGTTTTGATGTTGCTCCTTACTTTCAGTTGATTTGGGAGCTGGGGGGACCTTTGAGGACGGGTGGGTGCCTTCGGGGTTGGGGGGGGGGGATCGGAGCCCTTTGGGGTTGTGTTAGGAGACCTCACAACACTGTTCAAATGGAACTTGTGTATTATAACGACCACAGAGATCCACCCTCAAATCCTCTTCTAAAATTCTCTTTTAAATCATCTTTTAAAATGTCTCTAACTGTTTCACCGAAATAATTCCCTAAAATAATAATTTGTTCTGAAAAGATATAATAAAGCCTTAAAAAGTATTATAATGGGGACTCAGGAGCCATTGGGGACCCGGGGGCCCTTTGGGAGCCCAGAGAACCTTTGAGGACCGGGGGCTTCCTTCGGATTTGGAGTGGGGGGATCGGAGCCCTTTGGGATTGTGGTAGGGGACCTCACAACACTGTTCAAATGGAACTTGTGTATTATAACGACCACCGAGTTTCACCCTCAAATCCTCTTCTAAAATCAACTATTAAATAATCTTTTAAAATGTCTCTAACTGTTTCACCGAAATAATTCCCAAAAATAATAATTTGTTCTGAAAAGATATAATAAAGCCTTAAAAAGTATTATAATGGGGGACTCAGGAGCCAATGGGGCGCCGGGGCCCCTTTGGGAGCCCAGAGAACCTTTGAGGCCGGGGGGTTTCCTGCGGGGTTGGGGGGGGGGCATCGGAACCCTTTGGGGTTGGGGTAGGGGACCTCACAACACTGTTCAAATGGAACTTGTGTACTATAACGACCACAGAGTTTCACCCTCAAGTCCTCTTCTAAAATCATCTTTTAAATAATCTTTTAAAATGTCTCTAACTGTTTCACCGAAATAATTCCCTAAAATAATAATTTTTTCTCAAAATATATAATAACGCTTTAAAAGGTATTATAATGGAGGCTCAGGAGCCATTGGGGCACCGGGGGCCCTGTGGGAGCCCAGAGAACCTTTTAGGACCGGGGGGGGGCTTCCTTCGGGGTTGGGGTGGGGGGATCGGAGCCCTTTGGGGTTGTGGTAAGGGACCTCACAACACTCTTCAAATGGAACTTGTGTATTATAAAGACCACAGAGTTTCACCCTCAAATCCTCTTCTAAAATCATCTTTTAAAATGTCTCTTACTGTTTCACCGAAATAATTCCCTAAAATAATAATTTGTTCTGAAAAGATACAATAAAGCCTTAAAAAAGTATTATAATGGGGGACTCAGGAGCCATTGGGGCGCCGGTGGCCCTTTGGGAGCCCAGAGATCCTTTGAGGACGGGGGGTTTCCTTCGGGGTTGGGGTGGGGGTCGGGCCCTTTGGGGTGTGGTAAGGGACCTCACAACACTGTTCAAATGGAACTTGTGTATTATAACGACCACAGAGTTTCACCCTCAAGTCCTCTTCAGGTGGGGGATCGGCCCTTTGGGGTTGTGGTAAGGGACCTCACAACACTCTTCAAATGGAACTTGTGTATTATAAAGACCACAGAGTTTCACCCTCAAATCCTCTTCTAAAATCATCTTTTAAAATGTCTCTAACTGTTTCACCTAAATAATTCCCTAAAATAATAATTTGTTCTGAAAAGATATAATAAAGCCTTAAAAGATATTATAATGGGGGACTCAGGAGCCATTCGGGCGTCGGGGGCCCTTTGGGAGCCTAGAGAACCTTTGAGGACCGGGGGTTTCCTTCGGGGTTGGGTTGGGTGGGGGGAGCGGAGCCCTTTGGGGGTGTGGTAAGGGACCTCACAACACTGTTCAAATGGAACTTGTGTATTATAACGACCACAGAGTTTCACCCTCAAGTCCTCTTCTAAAATCATCTTTTAAATCATCTTTTAAAATGTCTCTAACTGTTTCACCGAAATAATTCCCTAAAATAATAATAATTTGTTCTGAAAAGATATAATAAAGCCTTAAAAAGTATTATAATGGGGGACTCAGGAGCCATTGGGGCACCGGGGGGCCCTTTGGGAGCCCAGAGAACCTTTGAGGACGGGGGGGTTCCTTGGGATTTGGGGTGGGGGAACGGAGCCCTTTGGTGTTGTGGTAAGGGACCTCACAACACTGTTCAAATGGAACTTGTGTATTATAACGACCAAAGAGTTTCACCCTCAAATCCTCTTCTAAAATCATCTTTTAAAATGTCTCTAACTGTTTCACCCAAATAATTCCCTAAAATAATAATTTGTTCTGAAAAGATATAATAAAGCCTTAAAAAGTATTATAATGGAGGCTCAGGAGTCTTTGGGGCGCCGGGTGGTCACACAAAATCAGAAAAAATGTTCAATGTTCCTTTAGTACCTACGCAATTAGACTAAAAATGAAGATATTTATGCAGAGTTTCAACTAGCTATGGCTAAGTTTGCTAAAGTCCAGCTATTTTCTTGCGAAAACACATAATCGGAAAAAATATTCAATATTCCTTTAGTACCTACGCAATTAGACTAAGTTATCTCCTCCAAAACACTTTTCAGTCATTTCTTTTTAAAATTATCCAATCACTAATTACCCCTTTTTTTCTCCACCTTCAAATGTTCCTTTAGTACCCACGCAATTAGACTAAGTCATCGCCCAGTTAACACTAAGATGTAAATTGAGTAACTCTCTCGCAATAACGAACCAAACCAGATTATACCCACCTAACCAGATCAAAACATGGCGGTCACACTAACTTGATTAGAAATTGGATTCAGATATACTACGAACGGACTTTCAGTCCTACATTCACGGGTTTCTGCAAAGTGTTATGGGATTCATTGAAAAAATACCAGTTTAAAAAAAAATAATAAATAAACATGTATCCATGAGTTTGACCTCCAAAAAATGGGTGTCACAATAGAAAACCTGTCTGCCAAGCCATTTATCGTTCATAGTAATAGATAAATGGCCCTGGTAACCCAATTACTTGAAAATCCACACACATATCCATGCCTCAGGCTTGTGAAAGTGCATGTATATTTTCAACTAATTGGGCCCTTACTACTCAGTTTCAGCATCAACTTAAACTTTATAGTTAATTTTAATCGCAGTGAGTTTAATATACCCAATTTATTTCTGTACTTAGTTTTAATGTAAACCATACCCGAAAATCCGGCACCGCATAGATATGAGCTAGTACAGAGGAGGAGGACTATCTTAGCTTCATCGAACAGGCAAGGATATCATCAGCAACTGAGAACCAGAATTTTGATAACTGTTTACGATTAAAACTATTCTCAGTGACGTATCTTCTGATACACAGGGGCTTCGTTTGGGGGGGGGGGCAAGTGGATCAATCGCCCTTCCCCCCAATAATGTGGATAAAAAATTATTATGTATCCCATGTCCCTTGACTATCAGGATTATGAACCCCTCTTACCCCCTCCCCATTAAAAAATGCTGAGATTCGTCCCTGCTGATACATCAATCAGAAGATACATTCTCTTCGCAGCCTGAGCGCAAATAGTGCGTTTTGATTAAGTTCAACATTCTCCAAAATAGTCCCTGCAAACTTTCCCTTAATACCCTTAGCCTTCGTAGGAAGTAGTTGTTGTAGCAGTATAATATCAGTAATAGCATAATATTAGTAATAGTGATAACATTCATTCTAGTTCAAAATCCGCCTCAACATTCCCTGAAAGATTTAACTAGATGCCCTAAGCCGTTCCTGAGATATTGCTGGTGTGCCCTTTTGGCAATATACATGCTATATGCTGCATGCATAGTGTGTTTTGACTTAGTTCACAGTTCTCCTAAAACATTCCCTGAAAGTTTCACACTTAATACTCTTAGCTTCAGAAACGGCAGTAGAAGTAACAATAGTAACAATATGTACATAGCACTAATTTCTGATCTTTTTTCAAATAACGCTGAGAAATCCATGCTACACAAAATGGTTTACGCGATTTTTGAAGGTGGGCAACCTCAATAGTTAGGGAAGAGTAAGTATTTTTCTCAAGAATATTTTCAAGGTTTTCACAACCTAATATAAGCAAAATGTTCGTATGTCTAGCTTATTTAACTAAACATCCCCCTCCCCCTGATAAACACCAAAAAACTTCAGACATACATGTGTGGACAACTTCAGACACAGCAATAAACAACAAAAAACCAGACAACTAAAAAAAATCCCATAGAAAAAATATAAATAGGTTTTTAGTAATATGATTTCTCTATGTCCATAACAAATAGTTTTACCTGTATATTAAAAAGTAAAAATAAGTAAATCATATGAACAAGTAAATATAATAAGTAATCTTCATTTGAATATACAACTTTGAGTGGTTCCAGAACCACATACCTACACTTCTCCAACTCCTAAGTGACAATAGTTTGGAGTATGAATTTAGTGGTCTGCTAGGAATCTAGCTACAAACCATAACAGAGGATGACTTCTGTTCCCTTTCGAATCACAACACTTAATAAGCTTAAAATCAAAGTGCACAAAATTTACAGAAACAGCGAAATTTAAGAAAAATAATTATTTATAAGGCACAAAACCATGATTAAAAAAAAATTATTGATCAAGACTTGAACCCTTGACGTTCTGATTTAAAGTATAACACCCTAATAACTGAACAACGACGGCTGGTAGTAGAAATTAATCTATTGGTTGCATTAACCCGACAATTGCGTAACTTACAGCCCTTTTTCCAGGGACATTGGCATGTCATCAGCAAAAGCATACTTATTGTACCTTAATCAACAGATACGTTTGTAACAAAGTATAATCACCTACGGAACAAGTACTGACAAAACTCTCCAAAAGTGACCCCGCGTACCCCAGCGCCTCTAGACGCAAAACGTTGTACTACTTAATCGCTCCGAGCCAAAGTACTTTGCTCCGGCCAATAATTATGCTAGAGCGTGATTCAGGCGACGAGTGACCGGGATGAATTGTGTAACTACACAATTTAGTTGCCAGGTTCGCATAGGTATACAAAGGGTCACTTTTTTGTGTGGAGAGGATAGGTTTTGTCAGTACTTATTCCGTAGGTGATTATACTATAAAATATTGAACTGATTAAAGTTTCTATCGTAAAGAGTGAAAGCACCAAAATGTATTTGGCAAAGGTGAACTTTGTCGAACAGGGGAAGGGAAGGGGGTACGTCAAGGAATATTCATTTGGGATTTCGTAGTCCAATTATGATTATTCTATGACTTTCTTCCTCGTAAGAACATTCGATATCTTAAAAATTATTTTGCGAGCCTCAAAGTTGGCTGACTGTGTTAATATCAAAGAGTTCATAGCGAATTCTTATAACGGACTAATGAAACTTACTAAGGGGGCTCGGAGGGGGAGAATACAGGAGATTTTTGTAAACCTCCAAATAAGGGGTTTTAGGCCATAATTTCTAAAACGGTACCATTTTATGCTTCCAAGCTTTTCTACTTCAGAAATGGCACCAAAAGTGCCGTTTTAGTGCTATATGGCACTTACGGATGGCATAATCGATAAAAAAAACCATGTAGATATAAGCAATATTTTTCAAATGAGCCATTAAACATCTCTCTAAAAAATTTTCATACCTCACATGCCCTAGCTTTTCCACTTGAGACATGGCACCAAAAGTGCCGCTTTCAGTGCCATTTGACACTTGCAGACGATGAAATTTATAGGAAGAATGTAGATATAAGCAATATAAGCTATTAAACATCTATCTACGATGTTCTGGTAATCCACTAGCCCCACCCCTTGAGAAATGGCGCAAAGTGCCAATTTTAGTGCCATATGGCCCTTGAAGATGGCAGAATTTATAAAAAGCACGTAGATATGGGAAATAGATTTTAAATGAGCCATTAAACATCTCTCTATGATGTTCTGGTAGCCCGCTAGGCCTGGAAAAAAAAAGAGAAAAAAAGGAGATAAATCAGTGCTACCGATGCAAAAAAGTGATCTTCCTTGTTGATCGAGGTGGGGGACTGTAAATCCCCAAATCAAGGTATTCAACCATGTTAATTCCAATGGCGCATTTTTTATTTCGACCTGGTGCCATTTTCAAGGGTTTTTGGGCTTTTTTCAAAATTCCCAAAAAATGTCTTTTTGTAATAAACTTCCACTTTTAAGATGAACTGAAGTAATAGTTACCATTCTTGAATCAATGTCAGATAATTTTTTTTTCTCACTAGGCAGTTTTTCGCTCTTTACTAGGTTGCAGCTACTGCTGCAAATATGGTCAATATGACACTGAAACTGTGAAGGGGGGTTTGACGGGATAGGGGTTATACGTCTCTTACTTGTAAAACTTAATTAGCCACATGGTATTTTGTTGCTGCTGATGTTTGACGAATAAGAAGCATTGCCCGAAACGTTGCTTTTTTTGCCGAGACAATTAAAAACCACACTGTTCATTATACTTGTCGTTTTCAATAGAATAAATAAGACACTCAAATCCTTTAGGGGGAGGTTGAACAGGATTGGGGCCACGATTCCTATTTGTAAACCTTAATTAGCCCTATGGTATGTCGAAACTCTTTAACACCCACAACCATAGGGGCAAGGGTTGTAAGTTATGCCCTGGGGGCATATAAGGTTTTTATAGAAGGCGTTGTCGTAGAAACTTCAAAAAAAGGCTCATTTGATTAGAAATTCAAAGGGCTAGTGCCCTTTTTGATAGTCGAAAGTGATAGGAAGGCAACTGACGCCCCTCTCACGCCCACCTTTTCCCCAAACAAATCCAATAAAAATTTTGAGATAGCCAATTTGTTCAAGGTAGTTTTAAGTTCTGGAAATTATGTCTTTGAGGGTTACAACCCCCTCACACCCCTAAAGACTAGGGTTGTAAGTTATGCCCTGGGGACATCTAAAGTTTTTTAGAACGTTTTTTTATAGAAACTTAAATAAGGGCTCAATCGCATCAGAAATTGAAATAGCTAGTGCCCTTTTTTTTAATAGTCGAAAGTAATTGGAAGGCAACTAACACCCCTTCCACGCCCACCATTTCCCCAAACACATCCAATAAAAATTTTGAGACATCTATTTTGTTCACGCAGTTAAACTTCAGGAAATTATACATTTGAGCAGGACACTCCCCCCACAGTCTTCAGGGCAAGGGTTAAAGTTATGCCCAGGGGGCATATAAGTTTTTATTGAAATTCTTTGTCGTAGAAACTTGAAAAAGGGCTTAATCGATTTGAAATTCAAGGGTCTAGTGCCCTTTTGAATAGTCGAAAGTAATTTGAGGACAACCATCCCCCCTCACGCGTCCGCCTTTTCCTCAAACACATCCAATCAAAATTAGATAGCCATGTTGTTCATTGTTGTGGATTTCGGATATAAATTATGTTTTTTAGGAGGAAACTCCCCCACAGCCATCAGGGCAAGGGTTGTAAGTTATGCCCTGGGTGCATATAAGGTTTTTATAGAACGTGTTGTTGTGGAAAATTCAAAAAGTGGTCATTCGATTGTAAATTGAAATGGCTAGTGCCTTTTGAATAATCGAAAGTGATTGGAAGGCAGCTAACACCCCTTTTACGCCCACCATTTCCCCAAACACATCCAATCAAATTTTTTAGACAGTCATTTTGTTCCACGCAGTTTAAAGTTCAGGAAATTATACCTTTGAGCAGGAGACTACCAACCACAGTTTTCAGGGCGTGCTATAAGTTACGCCCTGGGGGATATAAGGTTTTTATTAAAATCTTTGTCGTAGAAACTTGAAAAGGGGCTTATTCGTTTGGAAATTCAAAGGGCTAGTGCCCTTTTTAATAGTCGAAAGTGATTTGAGGGCAAATAACCCCCCTCTCACGCCCACTTTTTCCCCAAACACATCCAATCAAAATTTTTAGAGAGCCATTTTATTCAACGTAGTTGAAAGTTTTGGAAATTAGGCCTTTAAGGATGAAAACCCATCCCCCCCCGCACAATCCTCAGGGCAAGGGTTGTAAGTTATGCTCTGGGAGCATGTAAGATTTTTATAGAAAGCGATGTTGTAAAAACATCAAAAAGAGCTCATTCAATTGAAAATTGAAAGGGCTAGTGCCCTTTTAATAGTCGAAAGTGATTGAAGGGCAACTAACCCCCCTCTGACGCCCACCATTTCATAGGCAGCGCGATAACGCTGCCTAAGTGAAGATTGATAATATATTGGTGTTTGTAGGACTTTAATTGCGTAGCTAATTAAGGCATGAGTAGTAACCGTCAAATTACTTGAAAACCTAAATGCAAACTTACGCCTGAAGGCATAGAGATGTGTTTAGGTTTTCAAGTAATTGGACGGTTACCATGGTCATGTGCCCAGAGGTATCATTTCTATAGTACTTTGAAAAATCATATGGAATTTGCTTGAAGGTATATACTTTGCGTACGTGACCGAACCAAACTGGTTTTTCTGGTAGGTAAACATGTCATTACACTCTTTGCCAAGAGATTAAACCAGTATTGTCTATAACTTAATTTACGTTTGTTAAACTTCCGATGGTTAAGAAAGCGTAACATGTAATTAAAGTATGATAAATGTGATGCTATAATTAGAATGATTTTAAGTTGAAACATTGTGACGTAAAAATAACTCAGTTATTTGCTTGCGTGTATAGGAATTCCCGTGTTATTTGCTTGCTTGTATTTTGTGTTAAAATAAGTAGTTTTTATATCTTTTAAAAGAGCTTTAATGTGTTTTATAGACTCAGTTGCCTAATTACGTGTTATTTTTATTTACTTGATGGTCATTAAAAAATAAATTTTTTTGTTAAATAATTAGTTTTTGTATATTTTAAAAGAGCTTTACAGGGTTTGAGAGACTCAGTTGCCTAATTCCGTGTGATTTTTCTTTACTTGATGGTCATTAAAAAACAAAAATTTTTGTGTTAAATAAGTAGTTTTTGTATCTTTTAAAAGAACTTTACAGGGATTGAGAGACTCAGTTGCCTAATTCCGTGTGGTTTTCCTTTACTTGATGGTCATTAAAAACGAAATTTTTGTGTTAAATAAGTAGTTTTTGTATCTTTTAAAAGATATTGAAGTTGTTGTAGATTCTCTTGTTCCTGATTATGATTGGAATTTATGTAAATTGTTTGAATTTTTTGTATCTATTAATAGAGATTTACAGGGTTTGAGAGACTCAGTTGGCTTATTCTTGGTGATTTTCCTTTACTTTATTGTCATTAAAAACTATTTTGGTATTTTACATAATGATTTTTTGTATCTTTTAAAAGAGCTTTAAGGGGTTTGAGAGACTCAGTCGCCGCATTCCGTGTGATTTCTCTTTACATGATGGTCATTATAAAAGAAATTTTTTGTGTTAAATAAGTAGTTTTTGTATCTTTTAAAGGAGCTTTGCAGGGATTGAGAGACTCAGTTGCCGGATTCCATGTGGTTTTTCTCTAATTGGTCGTCATTAAAAACGAAATTTTTGTATCTTAAATAAGTAGTTTTTGTATATTTTAAAAGAGCTTTACAGGGATTGAGAGACTCAGTTGTCGGATTCAGTGTGGTTTTTCTTTACTTGATGGTCATTAAAAACAAAATTTTTGTGTTAAATAGGTAGTTTTTGTATATTTTAAAAGAGCTTTAAAGGGATTGAGAGACTCAGTTGCCTAATTCCGTGTGGTTTTACTTTACTTGGTGGTCATTAAAAACGAAATTTGTGTGTTAAATAAGTAGTTTTTGTATCTTTTAAAAGAGCATTACAGGGATTGAGAGACTCAGTTGCCGTATTCCGTGTGGTTTTTATTTACTTGATGGTCAATAAAAACGAAATTTTTGTGTTAAATAAGTAGTTTTTGTTTGTGTTAAATAAGGAGTTTTTGTATCTTTTAAAATAGCTTTACAGGGTTTGAGAGACTCAGTTTCCTAATTCTGTGTGGTTTTCCTTTACTTGGTGGTCATTAAAAACTAAATTTTTGTGTTAAATAAGTAGTTTTTTTATCTTTAAAAGAGCTTTACGGGGATTGAGAGACTCAGTTGCCGGATTCCGTGTGGTTTTTCTTTACTTGATGGTCATTAAAAACAAAATTTTTGTGTTAAATAAGTAGTTTTTGTATCTTTTAAAAGATCTTTAAGGGGATTGAGAGACTCAGTTTCCGGATTCCGTGTGGTTTTACTTTACTTGGTGGTCATTAAAAACGAAATATTTGTGTTAAATAAGTAGTTTTTGTATCTTTTAAAAGAGCTTTAAGGGGATTGAGAGAATCAGTTGCCGGATTACGTGTGGTTTTTCTTTACTTTATGGTCATTAAAAACAAAATTTTTTTGTTAAATAAGTATTTTTTGTATATTTTAAAATATCTTTAAGGGGTTTGAGAGACTCAGTTGCCTGATTCCGTGTGGTTGTTCTTTACTTGGTGGTCATTAAAAACGACATTTTTTGTGTTAAATAAGTAGTTTTTGCATCTTTTAAAAGAGCTTTACGGGGATTCAGAGACTCAGTTTTACCTTGTCACAGATACATTTTCTTGATTTTTCAAAGTTCACTTTTGAATTTCTTTCGTTGAAATGCAAGAGTTGGAATATTTCAGTAGTGTTTGTTTGGGGTTTACCATGTCACAGTTACCTTTTTATTGATTTTTCATAGTTCATTTTGAATTTCTTTCTTTGAAATGCAAGAGTTGGAATAGTTCAGTAATGCTTGCTTATGGTTTTACTGGTCACAGTTACATTTTATTGATTATTAAATGCTAATTTTGAATTTCAATCGCTTTAAATCAATTGTTGTACAATTTAAGAAGAGTTTTCACGTGGGTTACCGTTTAAAATTTACAATTTAATTATTTTTCATCTTTAATTTATAATTTCTGTTGTTGAAATGCAAGAGTTGGAATAGTTCAGTAGTGTTTGGTTGTGGTTTACCTTGTCAAAGTTATATTTTCTCGATTTTTCAAAGTTTATTTGATTTTCATTCATTTAAATGGTAGAGTTGGACTCGAGTAGTTTCTGTTTAGAATGTTCTACCTTTTAATAATTTCATTTTCCTGATTTTTTCTATTTAATTTTTTATTTTCTGTCTCTTTATGTCTATATTTGTAATATTTAAGTAGTGTTTGGTTGTGGTTTACCATTTCACAGTTAAATTTTCTTGATGTTTAAGAGTTAATTTTGTATTTCTTTAGTTATAATGCAATAGTTGGAATAATTCAGTAGTGTTTGTTTTTGGTTTACATAGTCACAGTTACTTGTTATTGATTTTTCATATTTCATTTTGAATTTCTTTCGCTGAAATGCAAGAGTTGGAATAGTTCAGTAGTGTTTGGTTGTGGTTTACCTTGTCACAGTTACATTTTCTTGATTTTTCAAAGTTCATTTTGATTTTCAGTAGTGTTTGGTTGTGGTTTACCATGTCAAAGTCACATTTTCTTGATTTTTTAAAGTTCATTTTGAATTTCTTTCGCTGAAATGCAAGAGTTGGAATATTTCAGTAGTGTTTGGTTGTGGTTTACCTTGTCACAGTTACATTTTCTTGATTTTTCATAGATCATTTTGAATTTCTTTCGTTGAAATGAAAGATTTGTAATATTTAAGTGGGGTTTGTTGGTGAATGAACTTGACTGTATGATATTTTCTTGATTGTTTAAAGATCAGATTGAATTTCTTGTACTTATAAGGATTAGTTGGTATATTTCTGATGCGTTTCATTTTGGTTTAACTAGTTTCAGTTAAAGATTCCATATAATTCAAATCTTTTTTTGAATTTCTTTTGCTGAAATTCTAGTGTTGGAATAATTCAGTGTAAAAGTTAAATTTTATTGATTTTTCAAAGTTCATTTTGAATTAATTTCTTTGAAATGCAAGAGTTGGTATATATCAGTATTGTCTGGTTGCGTTTCACCGTGTCACAGATACATTTTATTGAATTTTCAAAGTTCATTTTTAATTTATTTCGATGAAATGCAAGAGTTGGAATATTTCAGTAGTGTTTGGTTGTGGTTTACAATTTCACAGTTATATTTTCTCGATTGTTTATAGTACATTTTTATTTTTTATAATTTTATTTGAAGAGGTTTTTTTTTTCATTTTCGGTTTGTCGTTGTCTACCGTATCACAGTTTCATTTTCTTGTTTTTTTCAAAAGTTCATTTGAATTTATTTTTCACAAATGCAAGAGTGGGACTATTTCTTTCTGTGTTGTTTGTGAATTCCCTTGTCACAGTTGCATTTTCTTGATTTTTGATAGTTCATGGTGAATTTCTTTCCCGGATATGCATGAGTTGGAATATTTCAGTAGCTTTTTGTAGTTGTTTCCCTTGTCACAGTTAGATTCTGTTTATTTTTCGTTGTTATTTTTGATGTTCTTTAGCTGATTTTCTCGTGTGGTAATTGTTCAGTTGTGTTTTGTTATGGTTTACCTTGTCACATTTACATTTTCTTGATTTTTCAAATTTCATTTTGAATTTCATTAGTGTTTGGTTGTGGTTTACCTTGTCACAGTTACATTTTCTTGATTTTTCAAAGTTCATTTTGAATTTCTTTCTCTGAAATGCAAGAGTTGGAAGATTTCATTATTGTTTGTTGTTTTTTGACACTTTAAATTATGCAATATATATAAATTACAAAAGTTATTTATTTATATATTTCTCTGTAATGAAAGAGTTGGACTATTTCAGTAGTGTTTGGTTGTGGTTTACCTTGTCACAATTACATTTTCTTGATTTTTCAAAGTTCATTTTGAATTTCTTTCGATTAAATGCAAGAGTTGGAATATTTCAGTTGTGTTTGGTTGTGGTTTACCTTGTCACAGTTACATTTTCTTGATTTTTCAAAGTTCATTTTGAATTTCTTTCGCTGAAATGCGAGATTTGGAATACTTCAGTGTCAC
>NC_142807.1:34675616-34691897 GCF_049724085.1 Artemia sp. Qi Xiang Cuo
TCACTTGTCATATTCCCTATGCCTTACTACTATTAAGCTCGCCCTCCACAGCTTTATCACCGATGACCAGACTCATAGGTAAAGAGCTAGATTGAGAACCGGGTTTAAGTACAGAATTTATCACCTTCCAAGTTTTACGAATATCATTGCCACAAGCAGCAAAATTATTTAGATAATACAGAGACTTGGCTTTCCTACACAAGGAATTAAATATATTCCGGTAGATCTTGGAACTGACAAAGACGAATAGCACCTGCTGAAAGTGTAGTGCATTTATAAGCTCTCCAGAGATTATTTTTCCTTCTCCAGCTTTTGAGAAGTCCGGATGTCATCCATGGGTTTAGAGGAACAATCCTTTTAGACCTATGATTAGAAGGTGATACTTTACAAATGCTAAGAATAGCCTCTTTTATGGTTCCATTAAAGGAATCAAATAAATAAGAAAAATCCTTATCATTATCAACCAAGCTCCACGAATTTTCCGCTAATTTGGACCCAAGAAGAGATAACTCTTTCTCGCCAAACCTAACAGAATAAAAATCAAACACCTGAGCCCGGTCACTCTTCCCTTGTTTAAAGCTGAATCGAGAATATATTGGAAAATGATCGGAGATATCACTAACTAAAATTGAGTTTTCCTTCAAACTAAGCGTAGAGAAGATATTGTCAATCAAAGAAGCTGTAACATTACTCGTGTGGGGATGGATGTAGATGGTAGAGTTCCTGCGGCAAGCATGGTTGAAAAAAAAAACAAATGAAGCCGAAGACTTTGAATTCATCAAATTTATATTAAAGTCACCCATTATGATTAACTAACACGGACGTTTCAGTCCTATGTCAAGTATTTTCTCGAGATTCCGAAGAAACAACGGAACAGCACCACTAGGAGAACGATATATATTGCCTATGATTAGATCAATACAATTAGATCTATTTTCTATAAATTGTGACTCAAAAAATACCTTCAAAATTCCTTGATAAGTCATCACGCAAGCAATAATGCAAATTGCAAGATATATACATGGCTAGACCTCCTTTAACCATTTTGCAGCGGTTTATACTTTCCATTTTATAACCATGGATATCCAATAGCATTTCATTGCCAGAATCCAGAAATGTTTTACACAAACCGACAACATCAGGCTGCCCATCCGAAACAATTTGTCTCAAATTATCTATTGACGAGGAGAGACCCTGAATATTAAGCTGAAGTGCGGTCAGAGAATAATTTCTTTTGGTAACCTCCTCCTCCCTCAAATCCGAAACATATTTACTATTACAAATAGGGTTTATATTAATCATATTTTTCTTAGCCTGGCCCGCAGAACTATTTAATATACTAATTACATCAAAAGGATTATTTTCAAGCTCGCAAAGGCGACTCTCATGGCCTAAAATAGTCATAAAAGCGGGTTTTACTTGGAGTCCATTCAAGTCACCAGAGGAACCAAAAAGAAATCATTGCTTAAATTAATTACAAAAGAAAAACCTGTCAAAGGATTACAACACATATAACTAACTAATAGCATATCAGGTATTATTAGAAAAAACCATTATCACGGACAGAGAAACAAAAAATTAAAAAAAAAATTAATTACCCGAGGAAGTAATTTACAAATTAAGAAAAATATTAACATCGAAAAATGAAGCAACCGAATCAATAAAAAGAGAAAAAATACCGAAAAGTCTACAAAAAACAAAATAGAAAAAAAAAGTATTTTTGATACAAATAATACAAAAAAGATTAAAAAAAACAGAGAAGGAAAAAATGAACCAAAAACTAGTGAATTGGTAAAGAGAGAAAAAAGGGACAATAAACAAACAATCCATGAGAAAGTAAAAAAACAAAAACAAACAGACAGAAAACAAAACAACTAGATACAGTCAGCGAGAGACCTTATCTTTTTTATTGGAGTCCTGTCACTAGGATTTGCCAATATTTGACCCCGATCAGACCAAGCATTCCGCTGACCGAATCTGTCTTTCGCCGCATTCAGAATATCTCGTCTCTGCTTGGTCAGAGACTCAACAACAAAAATACCACTAGAGGCAAACCTGGATTTGGCCTTGAACACTTTACAAGCTACGCTTTTGCTCGAAAACTTCACTATTATCGAAGCGACCCTTGGAGCAGATGGAACCGCCTGAGTTGAATCAGCTCTTACAGCATTATTCAGTCTAAGTCTATACACGTTCACGACCTCATTTGTACTAATTTCAGGCAAAGACATCTTCTGATTAATAATTAGCAACACAGCAGAACGAGTGTCAACACCAGTTTTCTGCCTAACACCGTGATAAACCAGGCTGTCTAGTAGTGATTCTTGTTCATAACTATCCAACTTATTCTCAAGCCTGTCTGTCCAAGTTCAGTCTGTCCTCTAAATTTTCAAGTTCATTACTCAGTCCCTTTAGCGACTTTTCAATTCGCTGAAACTTGGGGTTAAATTCAATTGTTAGATCATCATAAATTTGACTAGCAATAAGCTCAGTCGATTCCTTAAGAGAGTCTGAGCTAGCCAGTTTTTCCGAAACTTTTTGCTTGGGTAGCTACAAGTTTCTGTTGTATCGGGCTAATACTGGTAGATAATGCAAATGCTGAGCCATTTGCTTTGCTTTTATCATTACCTCTCAGCGCAAGGTATGTTTTTGACAGTCTCATGCAAATATAAGGCGGAGTATCAACCTCTTCAAAAGCTTTTTTTGTAGCAGGAGCAGACAAATTAACAGTGATAGGATCATAAACTTGGAGATTTGCATCCACGAGGCGAAATTCATCATGCGATCCATAGCAAAATGCCGTATAAACTGGCTTGCCTCATGTATCTTTACCAGCTTTGATTATTCTTACTGGCCAGTGGGGATAATTCTTGAAATTCGCAAGAGCAAGATCAAACTGTTTAAAAGTCATGATAATCAGTAGCAAGATAAAAAAAAGTAAAAGACTTATCTTTACGTGAGGACAAACGAAATATTCCAAATAAATATTCAAAAAGTCCAGCGCCAGCCAGCTAATGCATAAACCAAAATAGGTATTCACTCGATTATTACGTCACAACACGGGTGAAATGAAAATAGGTCTTGCCTCGGGAGTATTTTCCACGGAGGCTGGAGAAGGGGTTAAACACCAGCCACCATTCACAATTGGGTGTTGGATGTAAAAATTATCCAAAATCTAAATGAATATCCTGAATCTAGGTCACTTTAACCCACAGAAAAATGTTACGAAATAACAGCCACTGAATTAGCAACGGACTCTAATTGATTCCAGATATAATCGTTTTTCAACACTTGTTTAAAACTGGGATTTTATCCTTTTTAAAGAAAAAATTGATCTTCACAGGTCAGAGACTGAATACCAAAGAAAGTAAACAGATTTTTTAGCGAATGGTATCAAATTTTCTATTTCAGGTCAACTAGAGGAGGTATGAAACTAAATTAAACAGTACCATTTGTGTCCAGATTTTTAAAAAGGTGTATGTTGTTAAGAATTGCTGAAAATTTTTCTCCAGCATACAAATAGCAGGCCAAACTATAAAGTCTTAAATAACGAAAAGATTTAAAGTATTATTTTCTTCTCCCTGAAAAGACTATGTAAATATAAAACGAATAGAAATTAATTTAAAAAACTTTTTCAAAAAAATAAGTTTTTCAAACAAAATTAAACAACTACATTAAACAAAAAATGAGCAAAAATAAAATCAAATAATCTACCAAGTGTGAAACTACCACAAATCAGCATCGATAAATAAATGAAACCCAAAATGAACAGAACTTACAATAAATAACCGAGTCAAACTCAAAACGAGTAGAAATTAACATAAGTTGGGCGCAAAACCCCTATGCCTTCCCAACGCCAGAACAAAATTTGCACTTTGGTAAAAAAATATAAATTTTTTTACTTTTATAACTTTAATAAATCAAATAATTTTAACATTTTGATTACTAAATATTAGTATATAAACTGACAATGCACATTCATTTGTATTTTTTCTGTAAAGTGCAAATTTTGTTCTGGCCTTGGGAAGGCATAGGGGTTTTGCCCAATCATATACGTAATAATTTCTGTTCGTTTTAAGTTTTGATGTTGCTTCTTACTTTCAGTTGAAAAACCTGTTTGTTTTTTAATTTAATTTCTGATCGTTTTTAAACAATGATGGGAAATCTGGGGCCCTCTTCATAGCAGTTTCCCTTCCCCCAGTGAAAACTTCCTCCGTGGAAAGATCCTCCCACATAACCCCCGACCCCCCACTACCAGAAAAAATCTCCCTGAAAACGTCTGTATACTTCCCAATAACCAATACTATATGTAAACATTGGGTAAAGTTTATAACTCTCAGCCCTCCCCCCAGGAACTTTGGGGGATTAAGTCATCCTAAAAGACATATTTATAGTATTTTCGACCATGTTGAACAAAATGGCTATCTCAAAATTTTGATCGGGTGTTTTTGGTAAAAAAAATGAGCGTGGGAGGGGGCCTAGTTGCCCTCTATTTTTTTTTGTCACTAAAAAAGGGCACTAGAACTTTTAATTTTCGTCCGAATGCGCCCTCCCACGATATTCTAGGACCGCTGGGTCGATACGATCACCCCTGGGGAAAAAAACAAAAAAACAAATGAACACGCATCCGTGATCTTTCTTCTGGCAAAAAATACAAAATTCCACATTTTTGCACATAGGAGCTTGAAACCTCTACAGTAGGGTTTTCTGATACGCTGAATCTGATGGTTTGATTTTCATTTAGAATTTTTTTTTTCGTTACTTTTGATGGGTAATATTAAACTTGATGAAACTGATATATTTGAAATCAGCATTAAAATCTGATTCTTTTTGTATATCTATTGGTATCAAAATTCCGTTTTTTAGAGTTTTGGTTACTCTTGAGCCGGGTTGCTCCTTACTTACAGTTCGTTACCACGCACTGTATGATATGACAACCCTATGAGGGAAATGATAGAAAAATATCTTTTGAAAAGTATTGCTTAGTATTGGGGTTTGCATAAAGTCGAAATTAATAAAAAAATATCTATTCTAAGTGATGATATGACAGTCCAATGAGGAAAATGATAGAATAAAGTACCCTAAAAATAATAGAAACATAAGAAAGTAATGCATAAAATATTTTTATTGAAATAATGACATGTAGAATATTAATATAAAAATAAGCTACAAAAATTATAATACTTTATTAATATCATTGAACAACTATGGACATTTTGAATCTGTTCCATAAAATAAATTCCTCATGTTCTCTTTTGATACTATAGTTACTCTCTTCCCTTATTTCGTAATCAGCAGAATAATCATTATTCCATGTTGAGTCATTCACAATTTTTACTGTGGTGTCATCTACAGATT
Organism: Artemia sp. Qi Xiang Cuo; assembly: GCF_049724085.1. Lineage (NCBI taxonomy): Eukaryota > Metazoa > Arthropoda > Branchiopoda > Anostraca > Artemiidae > Artemia > Artemia sp. Qi Xiang Cuo. The sequence continues at coordinate 34,680,975 of NC_142807.1, forward strand.
CAATATGCGTTTCATTTTTGGTATTATTAGGTTCATTGACTATTTATTTATTTATTGAAAACCCCGTCAATCAACATACAACAAGACGGAGCACTTAAAAAAAAAAGAATAAAAAAGACACAAACTACAACAAACTGAACAAACAAAGAAAACGAATCACTGAATCAATAAATCACTGAATGAGCAGATGGGACTATTCGTGTAGATTTCGGTGTATTTTTCTATAATGCTTTGCTATTCGTCCAGCGACGGCGACGTCACGGTCTGCAGCTTTAAATTTGTCAATTACATGCGAATTCCTATACCACGGAGGTAGACGAAGCAAATACTTTGCAAAACGAAAATACATCGGTCTGATTTTATTCTGGTTAGTTTTAGTGAGAAGTTTCCAGAGGGACGTGGTATATTAAATGTGAGGAAGAGCGATGGCATTATACAAGCTTGTTAGCAGCAGCCGGTTGAATCGGAGTTTGCTCGATACAATTGAAGCATAGGACGCTGAAATTCGTCGTTTAAGATGTTCGATGAGAAGTTTTCGGTTTTTGTGGATAGACGAACATATGGGTACGCCTAAATAAATGAGGTGATCCACTGGCTGGACAGAACCAAAGGCATTAGTAGGAACACAAAAATCAGTTTTCCAATTGAATAGGACGATTTCCGATTTTGAACAGTTAAGTCCAACTTTAAGATATTCGGCTTCAAGGATTTCCAAGATATCAATTATCCGCTGAAAGGTTCTTCTAAGATTCAGGATGTCACATGCTTAACATACCAAAGACAAGTTAGCAGATGACAGACTGAGCAAAGATGGACATTGATCTTGTGCATCAAGGACACGGATATTGAAAAGGTCGGGAGAGGTGACTGCTCCTTGACGCACTCCTTTCTTAACTGGAACTATTCGGGTGCGCTGAATGGGGGTCAAACCCCTGTCAGGAGGTAGCTTCAGTCAGATCTGTAATCTAGAATACAGATTCCTGACAGAACGAATGACAGTTAGATTCAACCCACGTTTACCAGCCTTCAGAAGCATCGCAGCATGGAGTAGAGAGCCGACTGTGCGTCTAATGTCGTGTCCGGCCAAAGAAAGGCTCTCTCCAGAAGATTCGGCATCTATCAAGACATTAGCAACGACTGTTAAGGCAAAAGCGCATCCAGTTCTTCGCTTGAAGCCGAACTGATGCGGAGGAGTGTAGCATACTTTTTCGAGTTCCTGTATAAATAGTAACTCGAATAACTCGTACAGTGACGTAGCTATAGTTATCGGGCGGAATGCTGTACATTGAATTTTAGATTTTACCTTTTTAGAAATGGGAGTCAGATCTCCGATGCAGAAAGGGGCAGGAACAATCCCTTGAGAGAAAACCATCTGCATAAGCAGAGAGAGATGTGCCGTAAGAAATTTACCTCCGTGTTTCAAGTGGATCGCACTGACTTCGTCAATGCCCGATGAGCCTTTCCATTTGAGTCTACGGATGGCATATTCAACAGAGCGAGTACTGACGATAAAATCTTCATCGGGATGAGAAGATATAAACTGATCTAAGGCAACCTCGTAAGATTGTTCAACAGAGGGGTCAGGGGCTGAGAACTCCGATTCGTAATGGGCATACCATTCATCTTCAGGGATGTCGGCCGGGGATGGTGACGAAGAATATGTTGCAGAACGAGAGACAAACTTGAAGATCATATTTCTATCTTGTTTGGCACGGCCAGAATTACAATTGACTAGATTTTTCCGATGCCGAGCCAGGGCCTGAGAAAACCTTCGCTTCGTGAAAATCTGTATGCTATTCACAAGACCCATATTCGGACGTCCGCACTCTTTCCATACGGAATATTAAAATTTTGCTTGACTACATGAAATGACGATACCTGGATTTGACGACCACCCGGGAATGATTCCTTTACGATTTCGTTACAATGGAACAGCTTGTTTTTCTGCGAAGCGGAGAGCATGGCAGATTTCTGCACAATATATATCTAGACAAATCGAAACCTCTTTTTGAGATAACTGATGTGACTTCTGAAGGAGATGAAATGGGACGCTGATTTTATTCAGGACTGAATCTACTGACTTGATGAATAGGGGCTGATCGATTTTCACCTGTTACTACTGTGTCCAGGTGCTGAAGGAGCAAGAGGTGTGGTTTGGTGACCAGAAGATGGCATACCGTAAGAGCAAGTTATGGGAAGATGATCAGACAACTGATAATCAAACACAACCATTACTATATCCACTCGCAAATCTGACGATGCTACAACGTGGTCCAGGTTGGAAGTTTGTAAGGACGTGTGATCATACGTAAAATCGGACGATTTATCTAAAACACACAAGAAATCACTAAATAAGCCTTTAACTAGTGTTGTACACGGTGATGCTTGAGAATTCGGCTCGGACAGATTACAATTAAAGTCACCGGCTATAATGCAGGGTAAACCTAAGTGCCAAATTTTTCTATGCATGAACCTAGTTTTTCACAAGATAGCAAGTTTTTTAAGCGCTCAGACTGGTCATTATTGTAGTCTATGGGAAGACACACACTAATACACACAGAACAATCCACTCTCACAGCTAGATAATAATCATTTACTTCGAAAATACTAGAACGGAGCAGGGTTGCCAACTGCCGACGTAAAAAAGGTGCAAATCAAGGCCAAAAAAGAGTGCAAGTTGTTAAAACCATTTGCAAGTTAAAAAAATTTGCGCGCGCGCGGCGGCAGCCGCGCGCGCAGCTTTTTTCAGTGTTCTGACCATTCTTACGCCATTTACACATAATTATCAGTTATCCTTAGATCGATAAACATATTATCTTTAAATTTTTCAAATGTATTTAAAATAAAGTTAGGAAATAAACCTCTAAATAATAAGTTAGGTAATGATTATCATTCTTTTGTTAGCTTAAAAGGTAATGCTCTGCTTGAAATTTGCAAGTGTTTATTTTGATTGCTTTAAACGATTTTGATTGATCTTTAAACGAACTATAATTGACTACATCCAATGTTTATTTAAAGTTTTGTTTCCATTTTATCCAAACGTTTTGGAAGGAATATAAGAGGTCCAAGTAACTAGTCATGAACTACAGCTGACTTTAATGTAGTCAAGTCAAGTACCGTACCCTTGCACAGCGAAAAAAAAAAAATGGAAGCAGAAATAAAACGGATTTATCATCCTTCAAAACAGCACACAAAATTGCGTGTTTATTGAATTTTTATTTACATTTTATCACGTTGTGCCTCAGTATCACTCGGCAAATTCAAAAATCGTTGAATGAGAGGCACAAGTGTGTTCACATCTCCAGATAAGACAGCATTTGGACTTAAGCATTTGAGATTTTCCAACGTTAGGTCTTTGTAGTCAATTCCTTTACTCATTTTTAAGCACAATTCCAAAAACAATTCAAACAGCTCATCTGGATCCAGTGAACTTACTGAACACTTAATAGTCCATGGTTTTGCAGGCTTCTCATGAGGCACAGTACATTTGGTCCCAACTTTATACAATCAAGTGCAAGAAAATGAGATGAGCTCAACCGAACTTTAAATGGATGTTGTAGCGCCCTATTTCTTCCTTTTTGGCAAAGCACTTAAGGAGCAACAGATACATTTGTCGCGAACTTTCCAAAAACCTGTGTTCTCTCAGCTTGAAACTCTCTGTCTAGTGCATTGATCTTTTGTAAGACAAATGAAAAAAAATACTAAGTAACTTTCACAGATGAATCATGCATAAAAGCAAGAATTTTATTGGCCTTTTCCTTGGCTCCTCTATCTCCATCGGAGTGACCTTCTCCATAGTTGGTAAAGAATAAAAGAAGCGGGTTCTACTGCTCAAGGATTTACTTAAACAGAAGCTTCAAGGGTGAGCCATCGCGTAGTTGAAGTATGCAAAAGCTTATGGTTTTCCACATGACGGAAATTTTGGTAGATCTTTACTTCATCCTGTCTTTTTGGGCTATTTGCCACATATGCAACTACATCACAAATAAAAATGTTGATTCCATCGGGCAACTTCTTAGATGCATATGCAGAGCAGAGAGCAAGGGAATGACTAGTACATCCTAGCACAAACAAATCTGGCACATATTCTTTTAAAATTTCACCAAGACCTTTTTGATGTCCAGTGTTAACTCTGGCATCTTCAAAGCCAATCGCCTTCAAATTTTGCAAAGGCCTTCCTAGGCTTTCCAAATGTCCAAGTATTAGACGTTTTTGCCCTTCTGAACTGGCATCACTTACTGGCAAAAGCCCCAGAAAGTCTTCTCGCACTGTATCTTTGGAGTCTTTGTACTTTGCTATAAGGACCAAGACCTTCTGCCAAGATTTATCGATAGATTCGTCAACTATTAAAGATATATGAGCTTTTTTCAGTTCACAAGAAAGCACATCTCTCTCTGCAGGGGCAATGACGTGTCTAATTACCCCACTAGTTTTAGTTCTGCCCTGATTGAAGCTTTCACAAAGTTTTAAGTCTCCAAAAGCATTTTTCAGGACTGGGATTAAAGTGTCCATTTTTGTAATGGGAATGTCTTCCATGATAACCCACGCCGTAAGCTTCAAGCTTGCTTCAATTATAGACTCAGCATGTAATTTTTTGGGAAGGTCTTCATGCTGCAGCACTGATGTCGTATTGTTCTGAATCCTGCTCTTGTGGAAGTTTGTTCGAAAATAGCGCCTCACGTTTGCCACAAAACCGAATATGTCTTTATAGCACACTTTACAGTAAGCTAAGTCCTGGCATGACTTAAAAAACGATCAGAAATTAAATAAGAAAACAAGTTTTCTCAACTGAAAGTAAGGAGCAACACTAAAACGTCAACAGAACAAAAACTGCAACGTATATGAAATGGGTTGCCTGCTCCTAAACTCCTCACTCTTTACGCTAAAGTTTGAATTTTGTCCCAATTCTTAAAAAAACGTACTCCTGAAACACATGGGTTTTTTAAGTGGAACAATAAAAAGCTTTTTTAAAAGTACTAAAAACTTTAGCTTGAAGAGCGAGGTGTTGGGGAGGGGCCGACCCTCTTAAAATACGTAGTAATATCTGTTCGTTTTAAGTTTTTATGTTGCTCCTTACTATCAGTGGAACAAAATTCCTGTTTTTTTTTTAATAGTGTTAAAAAACCAAGACTGAAATAAGTCTGCAAAAGAGGAAAAAGTCTTGGACAGAAATACTAGGCACCTTTTGTCTCCTTGTCTCTTGTACAAGATTACTTGCTTACTGTATAAGCTCTTGGGAATGTTAAAGGGGTCATTAGTCTATACTACTATTAGCTTTGCTTAAAATTGAGAATATAAACAGTTTGTAATTCTTTCAAGCTTTGTCCATAAGCAAAGCTTGTCAAAAAAAAATATTTTTTAAACTCAGTTCTACTTCAAACTTAGCAGCTGAAATGGATGTGGATGATTTTAATACCTGACAACAGTTTGCCACCCTCCCCAAACTGAAATGTCGAGTCTTCAAAAATTTTATGAAACCTTACATAGGCCCGCATAATTCCAGCATCCACAGAAAAGGATCATTTTTTTAGTATACATGTCTTTTCGGTATTATATTGCTCATTTTTTGGTAAATATTAAGCAGTTCATATTATTGACCTATGAATAAAGTTAACATACCATTTGATGCTTTTTCTCATGTTATTTTCAAATATATTAATTGCTTTTGGAGTAAATTCACTTTACTCTCAACCCCTAGCGTATATGTTTACTCATTGGGGGGGGGGGGCTTGTTAACATCATTTCCGACGCAAAGGAATGTTAAATTTGGATTCATGATGCAACTTTGACTAAAGCAGCAAGTTTGAACTTTACCCCCCACCACAATATGCAAATATATACCCTAAATCGGTATATTTGAGTGGGGTGAAGTAAATTTGCGCCAAAAACGATCATTATATTCGGAAAGAGCATAAGAATAGGCATCGAGTGGTATGTTCACTTTATTCATAGGTCAAAAATATGAACTGCTCAATATTTGCCCATTTTTTATATCATTTTGATAGTATGGGTCCCATCCAAAGCAAATTCTTGGACCCCTGGCATGTAAGGTGTTTAATTCAGAAAAAATGGCTATCACAAGAACATATGGGTCATTCACGCTTTAAAATTGTGCAGAGGCCTAAAGTGTTTATTTGGTTTATTTTGGTTGTTGCTTCTACATCGCCTTACTTCATGCTTCATACTCACTTTTCCATATCCATGAAGAACAGTTGTGCCCAACAGGTTTCAACTTCCTTGTATAAAACTTGATTTGAATTTACCACGTCATCACTGGTTTTCTATGCTTTAATCTACTTCTTGGTAAATGGTTGAAAAAGCGAGAAAGACCCCAGGGGGATGGCCCAGGCATAGATAAAAGAGATCATACCGGCTAGCTGTTCTGTCTTTGCACTTAAATAATTTAATTTGATTGTTTTTTTATTTCGGTTAATACTTTTTCTATCATCATTTCATAAAAGTGTGCAAAAAAGAGTGCAAAGAGCAAATAATGGGCAAAAAGAGTGCAAATCCGGTCCGTGGTGTGAAAGATTGCAATGAAAAAAAAGAGTGCATTTCAAACGAAAAGTTTGCAAGTTGGCAACTTGGAACGGAGAGCTGATTTCACAAACGTAACAAGTCCACCCGAGGGTCGGCCTCTATTGTTCAGCTGTCTAGCGGGTACACAGTAAGTTGTCATATCCTCAAGCTCAAGTATGTTCAGACCATGTTTAGTAACAAAATGTTCCTGGAGACAAATCAAACTAAACTCAGAACGGAGGCTTTCCAGAACCGGAAGTTTATTAATAAAAGAGCCGTTTATATTCCACGACCGGAGAGTTAGTAACGAGGTCATTAGTTCGAGGGTTAATAGTTTTTTCGGGCACTTCACACTATAGCAAGGATGACCCTACTTCTTGCAATCAACGCAAAAGGCAGCATTCTGAAACGGGGTATCGGACGTAGATTTGTGATGGGCGGAGCACAAAGAATATATATATATATATATATATATATATATATATATATATATATATATATATATATATATATATATATATATATATATATATATATATATATATATATATTTATATATATATATATATATATATATATATATATATATATATATATATATATATATATATATATATATATATATATATATATATATATATATATATATATGATATATAATATATATATATATATATATATATATATATATATATATATATATATATATATGTGTGTGTGTGTGTGTGTGTGTGTGTGTGTGTGTGTGTGTGTGTGTGTGTGTGTGTGTGTGTGTGTGTGTGTGTGTGTGTGTGTGTGTGTGTGTGTGTGTGTGTGTGTGTGTGTGTGTGTGTGTGTGTGTGTGTGTGTGTGTGTGTGTGTGTGTGTGTGTGTGTGTGTGTGTGTGTGTGTGTGTGTGTGTGTGTGTGTGTGTGTGTGTGTGTGTGTGTGTGTGTGTGTGTGTGTGTGTGTGTGTGTGTGTATATATATATAATATATATATATATATATATATATATATATATATATATATATGTGTGTGTGTGTGTGTGTGTGTGTGTGTGTGTGTGTGTGTGTGTGTGTGTGTGTGTGTGTGTGTGTGTGTGTGTGTGTGTGTGTGTGTGTGTGTGTGTGTGTGTGTGTGTGTGTGTGTGTGTGTGTGTGTGTGTGTGTGTGTGTGTGTGTGTGTGTGTGTGTGTGTGTGTGTGTGTGTGTGTGTGTGTGTGTGTGTGTGTGTGTGTGTGTGTGTGTGTGTGTGTGTGTGTGTGTGTGTGTGTGTGTGTGTGTGTGTGTGTGTGTGTGTGTGTGTGTGTGTGTGTGTGTGTGTGTGTGTGTGTGTGTGTGTGTGTGTGTGTGTGTGTGTGTGTGTGTGTGTGTGTGTGTGTGTGTGTGTGTGTGTGTGTGTGTGTGTGTGTGTGTGTGTGTGTGTGTGTGTGTGTGTGTGTGTGTGTGTGTGTGTGTGTGTGTGTATATATATATATATATATATATGCATATGCAGAGCAGAGAGCAAGGGAATGGCTAGGTGCATCCTAGCACAAACAAATCTGGCACATATTCTTTTAACAGTTTCACCAAGACCTTTTTGATGTCCAGTGTTAACACCTGGGCATCTTCAAAGCCAATCGCCTTCAAATTTTGCAAAGGCATTCGTAGGTTTTCCGAATTTTTTAGCACTATACATTTTTGCCCTTTGGAACTGGCATCACTTAATGGCAAAAGTCCCAGAAAGTCTTCTCATACTGTATCTTTGTACTTTACTATAGGGACAAAGACCTTCTGCCAAGATTTAGCGATAGATTTGTCAACTATTAAAGATATATGAACTTTTTTCAGTTCAAAAGAAAGCACATCTCTTTCTGCTGGGGCAATGACGTGTCTAATTACCCCACTAGTTTTAGTTCTGCTCTGATTGAAGCTCTGATCTACAAAGTTCTAAGTCTCCAAAGAGCATTTTTCAGGACTGGGATTAAAGTGTCCATTTTTGTAATGGGAATGTCTTCCATGACGACCCACACGCCGTAAGCTTCAAGCTTGCTTCAATTATAGACTCAGCATGTAATTTTTTGGGAAGGTCTTCATGCTGCAGCACTGGATGTGGGACTGTTCTGAATCGTGGTCTTGTGGAAGTTTGTTCGAAGATGGCGCCTCTCGTTTGCCACACAACCGATTATGTCTTTATAGCACACTTTACAGTAAGCTAAGTCCTGGCATGACTTAAAAAACGATCAGAAATTAAATAAGAAAAACAAGTTTTCCTCAGCTGAAAGTAAGGAGCAACACTAAAACGTCAACCGAACAAAAACTGCAACGTATATGAAGTGGGTTGCCTGGCTCCTCAACTCCTCACTCTTTACGCTAAAGTTTGAATTTTTGTCCCAATTCTTGAAACGTACTCCTGAAACACATGGGATCGTTTAAGTGGAACAATAAAAGCGTTTTTAAAAGTACTAAAAAAACTTTGGCGTGAAGAGCTGTGAGGTGTTGGGGAGGGGGCGACCCTCTTAAAATACGTAGTAATTTCTGTTCGTTTTAAGTTTTTAGATGTGGCTCCTTCACTTTCAGTTGAAAAAACTTCCTGTTTTTTTTTAATACTGTTAAAAAAAACCAAAGGCTGAAACAAGTATGCAAAAGAGGAAAAGAGGCTTGGACAGAAATACTGAGGCCCCTTTTTCTCCTTGCCTCTTGTACGAAATTACTTGCTTACTGTACAGGCTCTCGGGAATGTTAAAAGGGGTAATTAGCCTATTCTACAATCAGCTTTGCTTAAAATTGAGGATATAAGCACTTAGTACTTCTGTCAAGCTTTATCCATAAGCAAAGCTTGGCAAAGACAAAGATGTTTTAAACTCAGTTCTACTTAAAATTCAGCAGGCGAAATGGATGTGGATGATTTTAATACCTGGCCACCACTGTTTGCCCCCTCCCCCAACTGAAATTTGAGTCTTCAAAAATCTTATCAAACCTAAGATAGGCCCGCACAATTCAAGCATCCTTAGAAAAGGATCATTTCTTTAGTATACATGTGTTTTTGGTATTATATTGCTCATTTTTTGGTAAATACCAAGCAGTTCATATTATTGACCAATAAATAAAGTAAACATACCACTCGATGCCTTTTCTTATGTTCTTTCCAAATATACTAATTGCTTTTGGCGTAAATTAACTTTACTCCCAAGCCCTAGCGTATATATTTACTCATTAGGGGAGGGGGGCTTGTAAAAATCATTTCCGACGCAAAGGAATGTTAAGTTTGGATTCAGGATGCAACTCTGACTGTAGCGGTCAGTTTGAACTTTACCCCCCCCCCCCCCAATATGCAAATATATACCCTGAATTGTATATTTTGGTGGGTGAAGTGAATTTATGCCAAAAACGATTATTATATTCGGAAAGAGCATAAGAAAAAGCATCGAGTGGTATGTTCACTTTATTCATATGTCAAAAATATGAACTGCTCAATATTTGCCCATTTTTTATATCATTTCGATAGTATGAGTCCCATCCAAAGCAAATTCTTGGACCCCTGGCTGGTAAGATGTTTATTTCAGAAAAAAATGGCTATCACGAGAAGATATGGGTCATTCACGCTTTTAAATGGTGCAGAGGCCTAAAGTCTTTGAACTTTAGTGTTTGAGACAAGACTTTAAGTAGGTTCATTTTGGTAGTTGCTTCTACATCGTCTTGGTTCATGCTTCATACTCACTTTTCCATTTCCATGAAGAACAGTTGTGCCCAACAGGTTTCAACTTCCTTCTATAAAACTTGATTTGAATTTACCACGTTTTCACTGTTTTTCTATGATTTAATCTACGTCTTGATAAATGCTTGAAAAAACGAGAAAGTCACCTGGGGGGGGGGGCAACCCAGGCATAGATAACAGAGATCATACCGGCTAGCTGTTCTGTCTTTGGCACTTACATAGTTTAATTTTATTTTTTTTTTCTCTGTTAATACTTTTTCTATCATCATTTCATAAAAGTGTGCAAAAAAGAGTGCAAAGAGCAAATAATGGGCAAAGAGTTAAATCCGGTCCGTGGTGTGAAAGATTGCAATGAAAAAAGAAATTGCATTTCAAACGAAAGGGTTGCAAGTTGGCAACCCCGGAACGGGAGGCTGATTTCACAAACGTAACAAGTCCACCCGAGGGTCGGCCTCTATTGTTCAGCTGTCTGGCGGGTAAACAGTAAGTTGTCATATCCTCAAGCTCAAGTATGTTCAGACCATGTTTAGTAACAAATATGTTCCTGGAGACAAATCAAACTAAACTCAGGACGGAGGCTTTCCAGAACCGGAAGTTTATTAATAAAAGAGCCGTTTATATTCCACGACCGGAGAGTTAGTAACGAGGTCATTAGTTCGAGGGTTAATAGTTTTTTCGGGCACTTCACACTATAGCAAGGACGAGCCCTACAGCAATACGTA
>NC_142807.1:36180569-36245083 GCF_049724085.1 Artemia sp. Qi Xiang Cuo
TCTAATTTTTCTGTTGGAATTGTGACTTGCTTATTGAATTCAGACAAGAAAAAAAAAAAAAAACTCCAATTTTTCTGTTGGAATTTTGACTTGCTTATTGGATTCCAACATATTATTGAAATTATAACATTTATGCGCTTTTCAGTAGAAAAAATTGTAATTTTTGACGCAAATAGGTTATATTAATCAAAATAGTTTGGACTTCAACAGTAGATTGAAATTTCTTGAATACCGTATTGAATGACAATGATGCCAAAGGTGAATTTAGAAAGGTACAAATGTTTTTATGAACATGTATAAATTTATGTACAAATAATTTTAGCTCATAATTAATATTTTGGAGCAATGGATGAATATCATTGGAATTTATTAATTACTTATGGCTTATGGATTAGTTACAGTGTATTAATAAAAGATAAACAATCTTTTTTGGCCTTTTCTAAATAAAGACAAGACCAGACTTATTAAATATTAATATCATACTTTACAAAGCCTTCCTGGCTACGTGGTTGGTGTGCTGGGTTGAGAATTCTTTGTCCTATGGGCACAGGTTCGATCCCTGGCGTGGGCAGTTATTTGGTTTGGGACGGGGCCAGGGGTGTGACTCTTTAAGCTCAGCCAGAGTCGACCAAGCTCTAAATGGGTACCTGGAGAAATCTGGGTTGTGTTAAAGCACAGGTTGGCTGGCCCCAGCCCCCATTGCACTTCCTGGCTGAAGGGCCACGAAACGGTCCTGGCTGCTGTTAGAACATCCAACTAGTTTATTGTTCAACAGGTTAAAAATTCAATTTGGGCATGGGTATCCAATATTTTTTTTCTCAACAGATTGCATATTCAATAATGATAATGGAATTCCAATGTTGTCTCTAATATTGAATTTAAGCCGTTGAAAATCTAATTTTGTTGTTGATAAACATTACAAACAATTTTTTTGAATCTCTAATAATTTTTTTTTACCGTGTATAGGCATCGCTATAGCGTTACCTACTGATTTTTAAGCATAAGCTTGAATACTTAAAGGTTGTATACGTAGACTCATTTCGTCTAATTTATATTGTCTTAAAGATGCTTGGACCAAAAAATGTTTGATTTTACCCCTTATCAGTTTTGACTTTAAAACTTAGCCAGTATTTGTTTTGTTTCATTCAAAAGGTCTAATTATGAAGTCATTGAATTCTTTCAACGTCTGTTTTCGAAAGGTTTCTATTTATCTTTTGTTACTTAGGCGATGCGAAATTGAAATAATTTTAGTTTTTGTGCTGCAAAAATAGTGAATCAATGGCAATTTAAATTCCGCAGACAGAACAATTTGTCTAAGAAATTGTGTAAGAGGCAATAAAAATTATTGAACTGAACCATTAAATTGGTTTGAATTTCAGTTTTGCGGTTTCTCATTCGCGTAAAATTGCTTTGTTTTTTTTCCCCTAAGCCCGTCACTGATTATACAGTTAAACAGTTTTTTTTTAGGACAAATAAGATATATTTTTTATTTAATATTCAAGTTATAGCATCATAAAAGTTTAAATTGATATCCATTTTTTAATAATAGTGGTGAAAATGGACTCCTAATAAAATAATGAATATGTAAAATAATTGGATGGTACAGCATATATTTTTGTCATTGCTAAGAAAAGGAAAAATAAACCTAGTCGTGACCTATTTAGATCGTTTTTCAAACCGGAAAACGAACAATTATCTTATTACAAACAATTTTAATAGACGAACAATGATTGTATATATGTATGTTTGGTCCGCTGGTGTAGAAATTATTGTTGTAATGTTTCGGCCGCAATGCATAGCATTTAATGCCAAACAATTATATTTTTCATTCAAACCTGTTAGGGTATTGGACCCCTAAATATTTGTTTATGTCATCTATATGAAAAATGTTTTTGCAAAATGAAGGCCCTAAACGAATTTCTTCAATTTTTTTTTCATACCCGAAAACGAACAACTCTCTAATTACGAACAATCTTGTTAAACGAACAATAGACGAATTTATGTATATTTGGCCCTCTGGTATACAAATTGCTATAGTAATTATTTGGCCGCAATGCGTAGCATTTAATAAGAAGCAATTAAGAACCAAAAACTCATATCACAGCTATCAAACGGGATTGTTTTTTTTCTAAAAGCTGGAAGTCAACTGATTTGTCAACAAACAAGGTGCATTTTGAAATTCTTCCTACTCATTCTCAAGGTTTTTGAACCTTCATGGGTCTCTAATCTCAGTCAGAAGACGATTATGAAAAATACTAAGGGGGGTGGTGGGGTAACACAAATTTTCCCAAAGTCATGATGTATCTAGATTGTTTATTTTGTATCAGAAATGGTGTCATCAATTTCTTAAAAAACAAAAACCAGCTATATATTGTTTAATTTCCAATAAGAAAAAACTGCTAAGGATGCTGCGCTTGGTGTAACAAGCAGAGGATGTATCAATTACATTGAATCTGATAGTTTATTCATTTTAATCATTTGTTTATTTATCATTTGTTCAACATGTCCCAAATGAAGCAATGATATAGCTAGATTTTTTTTTCACGGAAATTTGTTACGAAGCTAATGGGTCCAATAACAAATTATTATTGCCCGACATGCTTTTGGTCTTTACTGACTCTTATAAAAATAAAAAGTAAAAGTAAACTTGTAAAGAGCAATACTTTGAGAAATAAGAGGGCAACCGTGATGCATATATCACACACAGGAAAGAGTCTTCGGATTTTTCGTAGCTGCTAGTAGGGATTGACTATTTACAGCTCCTGAGCGGGTTTACTCCGATACTCTTCGTAATTACTATATATTTTTAAAACTTAACCTTTATTAATAGTTCCCGCCTTTGCATCCTGTTTGCGTCTGTTTTTCACACTCAGTTTGACAGCATCCTTGTTTTTCTATTAGTGCTATTTTTGTCAGCTAGCCTACTTTTTTAGCTTGACTGTCATATCTTTCTTTTTATCTAAGTTTCTGCCGTGGATCTTGTGGCCCCATTCCAGCTGGACTCTGCTTCTCTCTTGATCTAGAGACAGTTTCTTCTCTCGCAATTATCAAATATTTTTAATTAGCTAAGAAAGTGTCAAACTAATAAACCTAGTCCATACATAACAGGGATTTTAAGAAAAATTTTTGCATTTTTAATTTAGAATTTGGATAGTTTTGGATGGATTAAAAATCTAAATATGGTTTGTTAGGCCTATATTTTCAGAGCCTCACTTGGGTATAATCTGAAAACGGCATGAGTACCTGAGGAAACCAATAGATGGGATTTGCACATGAGCTTTCAAATTTCTGTTGTTTACTCCTGTGTTTGTTCGATTTTTAGTTTCAAGGCGGTATCATATCAACTGTTAGCTCCTTTGTCTTGATACATAAAAAAAAACAAGTTATTTTCCACTGAAAGCAAGGACCCACATTAAAACTTAAAACGAACAGAAATTATTACGTATATGAAGGGGTTCGCCCCCTAGTCAATACCTCGCTCTTTACGCTAAAGTTCGAATTTTGTTCGAATCACAAATCCCTGAATCACAAAGGCCGTTTAATTACACTAGATAGCTCTTTTGAAAGTACTAAGTAAAACATTAGCGTAAAGAGCGAGGCATTGACTTGGGGGCGAACCGCCTCATATAAGCAATAATTTCTGTTCTTTTTAAGTTTTAATGTCGCTCCTTACTTACAGTTGAAAAAATTTGATTTTTTTATTTAATTTCTGATCTTTTTTAAATAATGCTAGGAAATCAAGCGCCCCTTCATAGAAATGTCCCTTCCTCCAAGGAAACATCCTCCATAGAAAGATCCTCCCACATAATCCTCTCCTGCGCCCCCCCCCCCACCAGAAAAAATCCCACCAGAAAACGACTGTATACTTACCAATAACCAATACTATATGTAAACAAGGGGCAAAGTTCACAACTTGCAGCTCTTTCCCCGGGAACTCTGGGGGATTAAGTCATCCTCAAAGACATATTTATTAGATTTTTGACTATGCTGAACAAAATGGCTATCTCAAAATTTTGATTGGGTGACTTCGAGAAAAAAATGAGCGTGGGAGAGGGCCAAGCTGCCCTCCAGTCTTTTTAGTCATTTAAAAAGGGCACTAGAACTTTTATTTCCCGTTCGAATGAGCCCTCTCATGATATTCTAAGACTAATGGATCGATACGATCACCCCTGAAAAAAAAAAAAATAAATAAACACGCATCCGTGATCTTTCTTCTGGCAAAAAATACAAAATTCCACATTTTAGCAGATAGGAGCTTGAAACATCTACACTAGGGTTTTCTGTTATGCTGAATCTCATGTTCTGATTTTCATTAAGATTCTATCACTCTTTGGGGTTGTTTTCTCCTTGTTTTAAAATAAGGCAAATTTTTTCAGGCTCGTAACTTTTTATGGAGAAGACTAAACTTGATGAAACTTATATATTTGAAATCAGCATAAAAATCAGATTCTTTTGATGTATCTACTGGTATCAAAATTTGTTTTTTAGAGTTTCGGTTACTATTGAGCCGGGTCGCTCCTTACTTACAGTTCGTTACCACGAACTGTTTGAAAAATATAGGTAATTGTTCAATAACAGTGTTGATTCAAATTTTTCCTGACATAACCCCAAAACCCTGTAAAGATTGAACCACTATTTTTAATGAGATTTTCACATGATATCATAATGTCAAGCAAATGGCACTACGTATAAGATACCAAAAGATGCAGTTTTTTAAATTACATTTTACTCTAACCCGTTCGTTCGCGATTCATTATGATTGTCGCTGTTGCTTCGAATGTCTCCTAACTGAAGATTCCGCTGCGCTTCATTTTCATCCTAAAACCTCTATTGATTTTTCCATGCCTTTTGCTTTAGTTGTTCGGATCTATTAGGAATCTTGTACACTTTTTTATGATGGCATAGATATTAATTCAATGGGAACCAGGCATATTCCGTTTCATATACCCCCTGAAATATCTAAATTATGTATTAGTACAATAACCGTATTATTCTTTAGTTTCAAGTCATAGGGGATTCGTTGCAATTCTGGATTTTGCTTCTCTTCTAACTAAAGATTTCGTTGCACTTCATTTTTGTTGGCGATTTGTTTCTCACTGCCTTTTATTTTCTAAACGAAAAATTTATTGTGCGTCATTTTATTTGCAATTCGTTGCGATTACCCTTGGCTCATGTCTTCTAACCATAGATTTCACTGTACTTCTTTTTCGTTCATCATTACCTCCGACTTTTTTTCTATGTCTATTACTTTAGCTATTCGGATCCATTTATCATCTTGTCCAAGTTTGCATGACGTCATAGATACCAAAAAACTACTTTTCCAGCTTTTCCGGGTAATTATTTTTGCTTTAATTACGCAGTTAAATAATTCAGTAATAACCAAGCATGTCCCATTGCACATACTCTCTGTCGCGTCTGTTCTATTCACAGGTATCGTTGCGCGTTATTTTTGTTTGCGATTCGATGGTATTTCCGTTATCGCTTTTCATATTTTCTAACCGAAGATTTTGTTGTCTTTTATTTTGTTCATCATTACCAAGGGCATTTTGCCATACCTTTTGCTTTAGGCGTTCGGATTCATTCATCATCTTGTATAATTTCCCATGACGTCATGGAAGCTAATTTAGTAGCGACCAGGGATGTTTCCTTGTACATAGGCCTACCCTCTGAAACATATAAATTACGCAGTAGCATATATATCGTATTATTCTTTAGTTTTAAATCAGTGCGGCAAACCAGATCATTGAATTAAGAACTAAAATTTAATTAAAAAATTTGGCTTGAATTCAATTTATATTTCCTGATTATTTTTCACAGAATTATAAATTTTATAGGACTTGTCTTCTCCTGGGTGGTGATCAACATTCTCAGCATTAATTTTACTTACTTCTTTTTTGAGTGACACCAAAATAACGCGTTCCTTCATTTAATTATAGTTTTGATGTATCTTCTAGCTGCAGATTTCGCTGTGGGATTTCATTTGTGATCCGTTGTGATGCTCGTTGTCGCATAGCTTCTAGACTTAGATTTCTGTGTTTCATTTTTGATATCGTATTTTTTTTTATTTTATCTACTTCTATTATGTCATATTTTGTATCTTTGAAAGTTTTAATAAGGAATTTTTCTCCTTTAGATGGTTCAAATCATGTCCGATGGACACTTGCGTCTCTACTGCTCTGAAACTGTGATTTGTAGATCATAATCACTTCAAAACCTCGCGGGACCTTGACACTAGTAATTTACTTTACTCTTGGTTTTAGCTACTTATTAATATCGGTAGGGATGTTCCCCAAGCGGAATTTTCCGAGCAGAGCCTATTTCGTTTTACTTAAAGATTTGAAATATGCAAGATTTTTGAGGTTTACATTTGAAACGTTGAGGATGTCTCCCCTTTTCATATACCTTCTTCTAGGGAGCAAATGCACCATCAACAAGTTATGCCATTATATTTAGCCTGTTTGACACCTGAGTCAAGTGTTGACGGTGATTGATAGAACGTTTGAATGACTCGATCATTTTGATCAAAAGCAGTGTGTTACATTAGCTTTGGTGAAGATTGAAGGGTTGTTTGAAGCACACGCCAATCGATTGACGAAAAATTTTGATCAAAATTAATGACCGTCCAGGGCCTCATTTAAAGCAGTTGTTGCCGGCATTACGAGAGGTTGTAATAGTTGGAGATTGGTGATACTTGGTGTAATACTTGGTGATGGTCGTGATGATGATGCTAACACTCAGAGGTTCTCAAGAATGTTGCTCATAGTGTGAAGTTTTCAATTTCTTTGTAGGAAGAGATTTTAAAATAATTTGAAGTGGATGTATAGTTGGATTTGACATTGTCTATGGTTATACTGATCACTATGCTGAGACTTTAGATGCCAGTAAAGTTCGCGATTTTGTAGATTGACATAAGCCATTCTAAGTTTACTTCATGCATATGTAAATGTAGAAAAACAATTTTTACAGAATTTGAAAGCTTCACGAAATGCAAGAAAAGGGGTCTCAATGAATTAATTAGTTAATTTTTGTTCAATCAAAGGCTGAAATTATTTATTATATTATTATTTATTCAGTAAAAATTCGTTTCTAGCTATAAAAAAAGGAATTAACGTGATTATTAAACAATTAGACCATTAGGCCTACTAGTATAGCCTAACCTTCTGTTCTCATTTTTCCTTTTCTTTTAGTCTTCAAAAAGTCCATACCCTGCCATAGAGGTCGACTTGAAAACTCTGAAGAACGCCAATATTCGTGTTTTAGACAATTTACTTGACATTTATGGTTTTAATATAACCTATGAGATTGTCCCGGCTTCGACAGCAGGCAGCAAAAGTCCATGGCGGAAAAGAGGTGATGCTCCAGGAGAATGTGCCAGTCCTGCCAGCTGTTCATACAATGGACATTGCTATGCCAGCTTTGACTTCAAGTAAGGCTTATTAAACAGTTTAATCTCATAAAAACCGAAGTGTTACACGACCTGTTTGGAGAACATATTTCAATTTCATGGTTAATGCATTTGCAGTCCTGGAATGGTTTCTGGATTAACTTTCTTTTTTTTCTGTTTCAATGTTTATTGTTTACTATCCCATATATAAGTCAAATCGGTAAAACTTCCAACAAAATGAGTTTACGAGATAAGTAATATATTATAGTTAACAGTGTATTAATGAAACTACAGACGAAAGTGTATATGAATCATACTGCATAATGAGCCTAATGATAGGCTGATAATAAAGCAAAAATAAACAATTTATATCAGATTAGAGTTCTCCTGAGATTACACATAGGAGTAGCTAGACTTTCGATGCCAAGGCCACGTGAAGTGATGTAGGAACTCTGGTCCATTGGTAAAGATTGCAGAGCTGTCACCGGGACTATGTCTTCTTGGTAAAACTTTTTTGGTACTTATGTATTATACCACCAACTCTCAAGAAGTGAAGTTAGGTTAATCTTCATGAAAAATACCAAAACATGATAAAAAAAACAATACTTAAGAAAAAAATATGGGTTATATATATTCACATTAGGGGGTGGGTGTACTCAAACCTAACCCCCACCCAAATTATATAATTCCAGAATTGCGATAAAAGTTAAACTTTGGTGTAAAGAGCGAGAGTTGAGGAAGGGGCAACCTCCTCATATACAGAATAACTTCTGTTAAATTTAAGTTTTAATTTGCTCCTTACTTTTAGGTGAGAAATTAGTTGTTTTTTTTTTATTAATTTCTAACCGTTTTTCAAATCATGGCAGGGAATCCCCTTCCTTCTTCACGCGTATAAAATTTTCTCCTGGAAAATCCCCTCGGAAGCTTTCTTCTCCACAACACCCCCCCCCCCTCAGAAAATACCCCCTCCCCCCCCCCCAAAAAAAAAAATGTATATTTCCTGATAATAAATACTACATGTAAACAATGGACAAATTGCATAAGTTACAGCCCTTTCCCCAGGGACTATGGGGGATTGTATCATCACCAAAAGCATAGCTATTTGACCTTTCAATTATGCTCAGTGGCGGATCCAGGGGGGGGGGGGGTGAGGGGGGGGCGCCCCCTCTAAAGTAGTGTAATTTTCTTAATTAACTCAAGTTTGAGCTAATTAAACTTGCTCCTAACGCAAGTTTATCGGATCAACCTGTTTTACGCCCCCCAAAAATTGTTTTTATCGGATCAACCTATTTTAAGCCCCCCCCTAAAAAATCCTGGATCCGCCCCTGATTATGCTGAATCAAATGGCTATCGCAAAATTTGGATCGAATTACTTTGAGAAAAAAGGGGCTTGGTAGGAGGGGCTAGTTGTCCTGTTGTTTTTTTGGTTACTTAAAAAGGGCTCTATAACGTTTGATTTCTGATAAAATGAGTCCTCTTCCATTCTCTTAGGAACACTCGTTCGACACGTTCAACCCTTGGAAAAAAAAAACAACAAAAAAAACAAATAAACGCGGATCCGTAATCTTTCTTATGTCAAAAATACAAAATTCCACATTTTTGTATATAGGAACTTTAAACTTCTACGATAGGGTTCTGTAATATGTTGAATCTGATGGTGTGAATTTTGTTAAGATCATTTGACTTTTTGAGGGTGTTGATCTCCTTTTTTGAAAATCGGACAAATTTTCTCAGGCTCTTAGCTTTTGATGGGTAACATTAAACTTAATGAACTTTATATATTTGGAATCACCATTAAAAAGCTAATTCTTTTGGTGTATGCATTGTTATAAAAATATTTTATTTAGAGTTTTGGTTACTATTGAGCTGGGTCGCTCCGTACTTACAATTTGTTACCATGAACTATTTTGTACTTCGTAAGAAATACTGTAAGTACTTCTTGTAAATTAAAAGTAATTTCATCTCCCAATTCTTCTATTCCATTTTAGGATTTCTATATCGGATGACGTTTTGAATTTTCTTACCTTACTGTTTGCAATTCACACCCTGCTAAGTGTGAAAAATACTGAACTTTAAAAGAACATAGATTAACGCATATATGTGTGTTATTGCTGGTCCTCGAAGTTCCCAACCTCTTGGCCCAAAAGGCTGAGTCTTATTTTTCCTTGACTGCGAACTAAATAGAATGTCTTAGATTGAAAGTTTTGTGAACTTAATTTTTTTCATTTTAAATGAATGTGTGTAAGAAAACAGTAAAACTAATTTAATTGATACAGATTTTTTATGTCAAGAACCCCCTGGAAGGCTAGAGGGAAATCTAACTTAGCTGATTTATTTTTAATAGGCTCTATTAGAAAAAAATTGATTGTTACCTTACTAAAAACAATAAGCCTGATTAGTTTTCAGTAGAGTACAAATAATACTTTATCTCTTTGGGAGACTTGAAAGGCAAAAACACCACTCTTATTCATGTTAACTTGTGTTCATTTTAACCTTTACTTCAATGCTAATTGTATTTTTTGTTCGCTTCGTATTCTATTTCTCCATTCATAGCAATTCACCCTTCCTTTAGTTTTGATATCTTTATAAGCTAATATTTGCTTGGTTTAAGTTTCAAATCCGATCTTTAGTTTCCAGAGAAAAGCTTTTTCCGAATTTCAGTTCTTTTTCAATTTTAAAGAGTTTTTGTAATTATAATAGAACGAATATTGCATTACAGGCTATAGTAGTAGCTATACATAATAACTAAAAATTAAAGCATGGCAGTAGTCATAGTGGGAGTACTCGTTATAATAGAAGCCAAAAAAATTATACTATGTATACGTATATACTGACTCCGGTATAGGTCAAGCATAACTTGTGAAATATGTACTTAGTTTGTATTGATCTAAGACAGTCACGGCACTATATTAGTTATTTTATATGATTTGAATTTTAACATTGAGAACCATTCTCTATATAATCCGTGAAAGGTCAAGAATAAGACATGAAATAACATGTCTATATAAGTAAACTTGGGGGGTGGAGAGCTGTTGCTGGTGAGAGAAAATAGACCAAATTGGGTCTTCAGTTTCATATGTTTCAATCAAAACCTTTTATGCCTCCAGGGCATAACTTACAAACCTTGTCCTGAGGACTGTAGTGGTTTTTATCCTCAAAGACCTAATTTCCAGAACTTTCAACATATATTATGTCTTTGAGGAAGATAACCTCTCACAGTCCTCAGGGCAAGGGCTGTAAGTTATGACCTGGGGCATATAAGGTTTTTTTTATATAGAAAAGCATTGTCGTAGAAACTTCAAAAAGGAATCATTCGATTGAAAATTGAAAGGACTAGTGCCTTTTAATAGTCGGAAGTGATTGGAACCCCCCTGTCACGCCCACCATTTCCCCAAACACATCCAATTAAAATTTTGAGATAGCAATTTTCTTCAACGTAGTTGAAAGTTCTGGAAATTAGGTCTTTGAGGATTACACCACCCCCCCTCCCCCAGCCCTCAGGCCAAGGGTTGTAAGTTATGCCCTGGGGGCATATAAGGTTTTTATTAAAAGCGTCGTCGTAGAAACTTCAAAAAGGCTCATTCGATTGGAAAATGAAAGGGCTATTGCCTTTTTTAACAGTTGAAAGTGATTGGAGAGCAACTAACGCCCCTCTCAAGCCCAACATTTCTCCAATAACATACAATCAAAATTTTGAGATATCCATTTTGTTTAACGTAGTTGAAAATTCTGGAAATTAGGTCTTTGAAATTTCCCCTCACAGCCCCAAGGGCAAGGGTTTTAATTTATGCCCTGTGGGCATATAAGGTGTTCATAGAAAGCGTTGTCGTAGAAAATCAAAAAGGGCTCATTCGATTGGAAATTGAAAGGGCTAGTACCTTTTTTAACAGTCGAAAGTGATTGGAAGGCTTGATATTGCCATGATCAATGTGGGTACAATGTATTATTATTTTTTTTACCAGGGCACTTCGTATCGAAGGAGTTGTCGTAGGAACTTTGAAAAAGGCTCATTGGATTGAAAATAGAAAGGGCTAATGCCCTTTTTAACAGTCAAAAGTGATTGGAGTGCTACTAGTCCCCCTCCCACGCCCACCCTGAGGGTATTATGAACGACTGGAGGTATTATGATCAAACTTTCGGCGCTACTTCTGCTCTTAAAATTTAACCAAATCAAAATAGCGTAAGTGTATCCAAGCTATCAAAGAAAGTAAAGGGATTTTTCGGGGGAATAGCATCTAGTTTTCTATTTCAGGTCAACTAGAGGAGAAATGAAACTAAATTAAACACTACTATTTGTCTCCAGAATATTAAAAGGGTATATGTTGTTAAAAATTGCTGAAAATTTTTCTCCAGCATACAAATTGCAGGCCAAACTATAAAGTCTTAAAAATAACGAAAAGATTTAAAGTATTATTTTCTTTTTCCCTGAAATAAGTTTTTCAAAGAAAAGTAAAGAACTCCATTAAACCAAAAATAAGCAAAAAAAAAAAAAATAATAATCTACCAAGCGTGAAACAAACACAAATCAGCATCGATAAATAAATGAAACCGAAAACGAAAAGCATCGAAGGAGTTGTCTTAGAAACTTCGAGAAGGGCTCTTTCGATTGGAAATTGGAGTGGCTTGTGCCCTTTTTGATAGTCGACAATTATTGGAAGACAACTAACACCCCTTCCACGCCCATCATTTCCCCGAACACATCAAATCAAAATTTTGAGATAGCCATTTCGTTCAGCGTAGTTGATTTTCACATAGAAATTATTTTTTTGACGAGAACACTCCCCCAGAGCCCTCAGGTCAAGGGTTGTAAGTTACGCCTTGGGGCATATAAGGTTTTTCTTATAGAAAACGTTGTCGTAGAAACTTCAAAACGGGCTCATTCGATTGATAATTCAAAGGGCTTGTGCTCTTTTTCATAGTCGAAAGTGATTGGAGACTAACTAACCCCCCTCTGATGACCACCTTTTCCCCCAACACATCCAATTAAAATTTTTAGAAGGCCATTTTCTTTAACTTCGTTTAAAGTTCTAAAGATTGGGTCTTGGAGGATGACACCTCCCCCACATCCCTCAGGACAAGGGTTGTAAGTTATGCCCTGGGTTATATAAGATTTTTATAGAAAGCGTTGTCGTAGAAACTTCAAAAAGGGCTCATTTGATTGAAAATTCAAATGACTAGTGCCCTTTTTAATAGTCGAAAGTGATTGGAAGGCAACTAACACTCCTTCCACGTCCACCATTTATCCAAACACATCCAATCAAAATTTTGAGAATGCCATTTTGTTTAAAGTAGTTAAAAGGTCCGGAAACCATATATTTGAGGATGACACTCCCCCCCCAGAGCCCTAGGAGTAAGGGTTATAAGTTACGCCCTGGGGGCATATAAGGCTTTTATTGAAAGCTTTGTCGTAGAAACTTGAAATGGGGCTCATTCGATTGGAAATTCAAAGGGCTAGTGCCCTTTTTAATAGTTGAAAGCGATTTGCGGACAACTAGCTCCGCTCTCACGCCCACCTTTTCCCAAGCATATCCAATTAAAATTTTTAGATACCCATTTTGTTCAACGTGGTTAAAAGTTTAAGAAATTAGGTCTTTGAGGATGATAACCCCCTCAGAGCCCTCGGGGCAAGGGTTGTAAGTTATGCCCTGGGGGTATATACGGTTTTTTATAGATAGTGATGTTGTAGAAACTTCAAAAAGGGCTACTTCGATTAGAAATTAGAAGGGCTTGTGCCCTTTTTAATAATCGAAAGGCATTGGAGGATAACTAACTCCCCTGTCACACCCACCATTTCCCCAAACACATCCAATCAAAATTTTGAGATTGACATTTTGTTCGACCTAGTTAAAAAGTCGGGAAATTATGTTTTTGAGGATGACACTCGCCCCAAAGTCCTCAGGGTAAGGTTTGTAAGTTATGCCCTGGGGGCATATAAGTTTTCTTTTTATAGAAAGCGTTGTCGTAGAAACTTCAAAAAGGAATCATTCGATTCGAAATTGAAACGGCTAGTGCCCTTTCACGCCCACCATTTCCCCAAACACATCAAATCAAAATTTTGAGATAACCATTTTATTGAACGTAGTTGAAACGTCCGGAAATTATGTCTTTGGTGGTGACAACCCCCTCAAAGCCCTAAAGGCAAGGGTTGTTAGTTCTGCCCTGGGGCATTTAAGGTTTTTATAGAAAATGTTGTCGTAGAAACTTCAAAAAGGGCTCATTAGATTGGAAATTGAAAGGGTTAGGGTCCTTTGTGAAAGTCAAAAGTAATTGAAGGGCAACTAACCCCCCTCTCACGCCCGACATTTCCCCAAACACATCCAATTAGCATTTTGATATAGCAATTTTATTCAACGTAATTGAAAGTTCTGGAAATTAGGTCTTTTAGGATGACAACCAGCCGACCCCAAGGCCTTAGGGCAAGGATTGTAAGTTTTGCTCTGGGGGCATATAAGATCTTTATTGAAAGCGTTGTCATAGAAACTTCAAAGGAGCTCATTCGATTGGAAATTGAAAGGGCTAGTGACATTTTGAATAGTTGAAAGTGATTGGAGAGCAACTAACGGCCCTATCACGCCCACCATTTCCCCAAAAACATCAAATCAAAATTTTGAGATAACCTTTTTGTTTAACGTAGTTGAAAGTTCTTGAAATTAGGTCTTTGAGGATGACAACCCCCTCACAGTCCTCAGGGATAGGCTTGTAATTTATACCCTGGGGCATATAAGGTGTTCATAGAAAGCGCTGTCGTAGAAACGCTTTTCCTTCGATACGAAGTGCCATGCTCTAAAGGAAAAATTTAACAAATAATACATTGCGCCAACATCGTTCTTATATGCCCTCAGGGCATAATTTAAAACCCTTGCCCTGAGGGTTGTGGGGGAGTGTCCTCCTCTTTACTTAGTACCCGTTTCTTGTCTCGTTCTCGAGTGTCCCCGTTCTTTACTTACGCAGCACAATCGCGCTGCCTATTATTTATACAACAATTTTCTATAAAAACCTTATATGCCCCCAGGGCATAACTTACCACCCTTGCACTGAGGGCTGTGAGGGGGTTGTCATCCTAAAAGACCATTTCCTGAACGTTCAACTACGTTGAACAAAATTTATATCTCAAAATTTTGATTGGATGTATTTTGGAAATAGTGGGCGTGAGAGAGGCGTTAGTCGCTATCCAATCACTTTCAACTATTAAAAAAGGCACTAGCCCTTTCAATTTCCAGTTGAATGAGCCCTTTTGAAGTTTCTACGACAACATATTCAATAAAAACTTTATAAGTCCCAGGGTATAACTTAGAGCCCTTGCACTGAGGACCCTGAGGGGGTTATCATCCTAAAAGACTTATATTCCAGAACTTCCAATTACGTTGAACAAAATGGATGTCTCAAAATTTAGATTCGATGTGTTTGGGAAAATGGTGGGCGTGAGAGGGGCGTTAGTCGCTATCCAGTCACTTTCAACTATTAAAAAAGGCACTAGCCCTTTCAATTTCCAAATGAATGAGCCCTTTTGAAGTTTCTATGACAATGTTTTCAATTAAAACTTTATATGCCCCCAGGGCATAACTTACAACCCTTGCCCTGAGGACTCTGGGGGAGGGGTTGTAATCCTTAAAGACCTAATTTCCATAACTTTCAACTACGTTTAATATAATGGCTATCTAAAAATTTTGTTTGGAAGTGTTTGGGGAAAATGTTTGCTAGAGGGGGGTTAGTTGCCCTCAAATCACTTTCGACTATTAAAAAGGATACTAGCCCTTTGAATTTCAAATCGAATGAGCCCTTTTTCAAGTTTCTATGACAAAGATTGCTATAAAAACCTTATATATCCCCAGGGCATTACTTATAATCCTTGCCCTGATGGTTGGGGGGGGGGGGAGTTTCCTCCTCAAAAATATATTTTCTAGCCGGAAATCAACTACGCTGAACAAAATGGCTATCTCAAAATTTTTATTGGATGTGTTTGGGGGAATGATGGGTGTGGGGGGGGGGGGCTAGTTGCCCTCCAATCACTTTTGTCCATTAAAACGGGCACTAGCCCTTTTAATTTCGAATCAAATGAGCTTTTTTTGAAGTTTCTACGACAACACCTTTTTTAAAAACCTTATATGCCCCCAGGGCATAACTTAAAACCCTTGCCCTGAGGGCTGTGGGGGAGTTTCCTCCTCAAAAAAATATTTTCTATCTGGAATCAACTACGCTGAACAAAATGGCCATCTCAATATTTTGATTGGATGTGTTTTGGGAAATGATGGGCGTGGGGGGGGGGGGGCTAGTTGCCCTCCAATCACTTTCGATTATTAAAAAGGGCACTAGCCCTTTGAATTTTCAATTGAATGAGCCTTTTTTGAAGTTTCTACGACAAAGCCTTCTATAAAAAACCTTTTATGCCCCCCAGGGCAAAACTTACAACCCGTACCCTGAGGGTTGTGGAGGAGTGTCCTCCTCAAAAACATATTTTCTATCTGGAAATCAATTACGCTGAACAAAATGGCCATATCAAAATTTTGATTGGATGTGTTTGGGGGAATGATGTGGGGGGAGGGGCTTGTTGCCCTCCAATCACTTTCGACTATTAGAAAGGGTACTAGCCCTTTGAATTTACAATCGAAAGAGCCTTTTTTGAAGTTTATACGACAACTCCTTCAATAAGAACCTTATATGCCCCCAGGGGATAACTTAAAATCCTTGCCCTGAGGGTTGTGGGGGAGTGTCCTTCTCAAAAACATATTTTCTATCTGGAAATCAACTACGCTGAACAAAATCTCAAAATTTTGATTGGACGTGTTTGGGGGAATGATGGGCGTGGGGGGGGGGGCTAGTTGCCCTCCAATCACTTTCGACTATTAAAAAGGGCACAAAGCCACTCCAATTTCCAATTGAATGAGCGCTTTTCGATGTTTCTACGACAACTCCTTCGATACGAAGGGCCTGGGTATGGAGAAAAAAACACATTGTGCCCACATCGTTCTTTACTTAGGCAGCGCTAGTGCGCTGCCTATGATACTGATATTTAGTGATCAAAATTTTAATATTCCTTAATTTATTAAAGTTATAAAAGTAAAAACATTTATATTTTTTCAGTAAAGTGCAAGTTATGTTCTGGCTTTGGGAAGACATAGGCGTTTTGAGCCCTACTCATGTTAATTTCTGCTCGTGTTGAGTTTGACTTGGTTATTTATTGTAATTTCTGTTCGTTTTGGGTTTCATTTATTTATAGATGCTGATTTGTGGTAGTTTCACGCTTGGTAGATTATTTGATTTTATTTTTGCGTATTTTAGGTTTAGTGGAGTTCTTTAATTTTCTTTGAAAACTTATTTTGTGGAAATTTTTTTAAAAATAATATATAGAAATAATGAAATGTTCGCATCATTTTGATTTTTAGCGAAATGTAAAATGCCATAAATTGGAGAAGTATATTGGCTTTTCATAAATTTGGGCTTTCTGTAATAATTATCCCAAAATATATCATTAGCAAAGCTAAAATGACTTAATACAATCTAGTGTCTTTTGATCTAGTATAGTCATATTATATTTTTAAACATTTTTAGTTATTATCATCTAACTTTAAGGATCAATCCCTAAGTAATTCCCAGAATGATCATGAGTCAAAAAAAGTATACTATATATCTGATTTGTGTGTGTATGGGGCGCGTTCGTTAAGTGGTTGCTGTCCTCGAGCCTCTTAGAGCCTCAAAGTACGAGGCTTGCAATTCTTTGCATGGCTCCAACTTCAACGTGGTACGATATGTGACCCTTTCATTTGTAGTAAGAGTGTATAAGGTTTCAACCCTACAAGGAAACCTACGCCTGAGGCAGTGTAGTTTGACGTGCACATTGCAAAAAGCGACCAAACCTTTTATATTATATACCTATAAAGTGAACAAACACGTTTTGAAAGTATAATTGAGATTATATAGCGCAAGCAGACTGGTTTTTGCTATTGATATCAATTGCAAATGGAATTACACAAGAATGTACAGTGTAGCTTGACGTACACATTGCAAAAAGCGACCAATCCTTTTATATTATATACCTATAAAGTGAACAAAACACGTTTTGAGAGTATAATTGAGATTATATAACGCAAGCAGACTGGTTTTTGAGGCACTTTCATAATAACATTTTTTTCTTTTTTTTTTTTTTTTTTTTACCGAAAACTAGAAATTGTCAACCTTTTCAAAGAGAGTGAGTAGAACCTGTCAAAGAGTTTGATAGCCACTAGCTTAAAGGCATCTCATTGAGTTTGATTAAGAATGTAACATGTCTAGAATTGATGCCATATGCTGTTGAATCATTTACCCAAAAAAAATAACTCTATTTGCAAAAAAAAGGGTTTAGCATTTGTGAATTGGACTCTATGAACAATATTAATTAATGTTTGAATAATAGGAGCATGAATGATTCTAATTAGTGATTGGATCGTATGAAGATGGAGAAAAAGGATTAAACTGATTAGCAGTTAAGGTAACCCCGAAGAGCATGTTAACTCATGGCTTATTTATTATAAATTTGGGGCAATATCAATCCATGGAAATGGTTAACGATGATAAAATGGTCTTATGACTTGCCCTAGCTTTACTTCTTCGATGTGTTCTGTATAATACACAAGTGGCGTTTGAACAGTGTTGTCAATTTAAAATAGAGTTTAACGTTATGGTATACTAAAAAGTTGATACTAAGAGAGATGTAGATGGCAAGAAAAGAATTTTAGTAATGGATAGCTTTACTTCTTCGATGTGTTCTGTATAATACACAAATCGTGTTTGAACAGTGCTGTCAGTTTAAAATAGAGTCTAACGTTATAGTGTACTAAAAAGTTGATACTAAGAGAGATGTAGATGGCAAGAAAAGAATTTTAATAATGAAATTCAGAACAAACCTTATTTTCATAATAAAGGAACTTTTAGCTTATTTTTTTAATTTATTTTTGTTTAAGAAAATTTCCCATCTTTAACAAATTTAGCCTTAACTAGTTCAAACTGTACATAAATGCTTCATTTTCAGTTGTATTACATAACTAGTAAAGAAACATTTAGTATTTTTTTCTAAATTAAGTGTTTTCTTAAGAAAATGAGCCATACTTAACACATGCAGTCATAGCTAGTTGAAACTTTACACAAATTCTTGATTTCTTGTAGTTTTAATTAGTTAATCAAAGAGAATTTATTATTTTTTCTAATCGAATGTGTTTTCTTAAGAAAACGACCCATATTCAAAGAATATAGTCACATCTAGTAAAAACTTTGCAAGATTTTTTGATTTTTTGTCGTGCTACTTAGGTGATAAATGAACATTTGGTATTTTTTCATAATTTTAATGTTTGTCTTAAGAAAATGATCCATCTTTAAGGAATGTAGCCTTAGCTTGTTAAGACTGTGCATAAATTCTTCAATTTTAGTTGTGTTAAACAGCTAATAAAGGAACACTTAGTATTTTTTTTCTAGTTTAGTGTGTTTTCTAAATTCTTAATTTTTTGTCGTGTTACTTTCGTAATAAAGGAACATTTAGTATATTTTTTAAATTGATTTTTGTTTAAGAAAATGCCCCATCTTTAACAAATTTAGCCTTAACTAGTAAAACCGTGCATCCATTCTTCAATTTTAGTTGTATTGCACAGGTAATACGGCAATATTTGTTATGTTTTTCTAACTGTCGATTTGTTTGAAGTAAACGCTACTTCTTAAACGAAATCGTATATCACAAGATTCGACTGTGACACAAATATGCAACTTCATTCTTATTTGATCGCTTGTAAGAAAGCGCGTGGTATTTTTTCTAATTTAGTTTAATTTTTTGCCAAAATACACTTTAACAAACTTAGCCTTAGCTAGTTGAAACTGCGCGCAAATTCTTCATTTTTTGTCGTTTTACTTAGGTAATAAAGGAAAATTTAGTATTTTTCCTAATTTCGAGTGTTTTCTTAAGAAAATACTCATCTTTAACAAATTTAGCCTTAGCTAGTTAAAACTGTGCTTAAATTCTTCCGTTTTAGTTGTATTGTACAGCTAATAAAGGAATATTTAGTTTTTTTTCTAATTTGTGTGTTTTCCTAAGAAAATGTCACATCTTTTACCAACATAGCCATAGCTAGATGAAACTGTGGATAAATTCTTCATTTTTTGTTGTGTTACTTAGGTAATAAAGGAACATTTGGTATTTTTTCCTAATTTTGAGTTTTTTCTTAAGCAAATGGCACATCTTTAACATATTTAGCATAAATTCTTCAATTTTAGTTTTGTTAAAAAGCTAATAAAGAAACATGTAGTATTTTTTCTAATTTAGTGGGTTTTCTTAAGAAAATTGCCCATCTTTAAAAATTTTAGACTTAGCTAGTTGAAACTGCGCATACATTTTTCATTTTATGTTGTTTTTGTGTTACTTTCATAATAAAGGAACATATATTTTATTTTTTAAAATTTATTTTTGTTCAAGAAAATTGCCCACCTTAAACAATTTTGGCCCTAGCTAGACACAACCGTACAAAAATACTTAATTTTTAATGTTATTAAACAGCTAATAAAGGAATACTTAGTTTTTTTTCTAATTCAGTATCTTTTCTTAAGAAAATGACTCATTTTTAACAAAGTTAGACTTAGCTAGTTGAAACTGCGCATAAATTTTTCATTTTTTGTCGTGTTACTTTCGTAATAAAAAATTTATTCTTTTGCGTACCCATACACCTATTGATGAGGACTGATGGTTCTAATTCAACATTTTTTTCATGAAAACAAACTATTTTTTAAAACTAAATTTTTTTTGGACTTCGGAATTATTCAACTTTTTTATTACATCTCTAAATCTTATTAGAAAAATAGAGTGACACTTTTGATTTAAATTTAAAAATATATTCTTGTGCATACCCATACTCCTAATGATGAGGACTGATGGTTATAATTCAATATTTTTTTTCATAAAAAACAAAATATTTAAAAAAAAAAATTTTTTTGGACTTCGAAATTATTCAACTTTTTTTTTACATCTCTAAAACATATCAGAAAAATAGAATGAAACTATTGATTTAAATTTTAAAATATATTCTTGTGCATACCCATATTCCTAATGAGGAAGGCTCATGGTCCTAATTCAATATTTTTTAATAAAAAACAAACTATTTTTTTTTATTTAAACTTCAAAATTTTTCAAGTTAATTTTTTTTTTGTACGTATCTTAAAATGAAAAAATATGCTTACGGCTCTAACAATTGTACTTTATGCTGGCTCAAAGACACAATGTGTCTTTTTCACTGGTAGTCTATGGCTAGCTTTCGACGCTACCTAGTCTATTACATGCACTAAATCAATGTTGTTTACACAGTGGAACGATAAACACATAAGTCATATCTTTAAAAAAGTAAAGAAGGAGCATTTTAATAAAGTGTGTTCACATGACAATGTTAATGTAGCATTGAATGCCGACAAGGAAAAGTATTTAAACTGTGAAACAAGTACAAGTGGTAGCACTATCTGAAATGTATGCATGCATTGTCGTGACAGTAAGGAATTAAATTTCTTTGGAGTACCGAAAAAATTCAACTCTTATGTTGGTGGATATAAGAGATTGAGATCTCCAGAGATGATTGCACTCAAAGAGAACGCCAACATAAGAATAATCGTTGATGATAGAGGACAACTCCTTGCTACTGTTGCAGGTAACACATTACCTACTGATACATCCTATCGTCAGCTTTCGGGTATTAGTATTCAACGGAAGATCAAAAAAAGAAAGGCCTACTCTTCTACTAATATCATAAACCATATCTTGTCTACGTGCCGAAACTGTAACCTGTATAAAAATAATATGATAATAGACAGTGAAATTGACAAAAAAATAAAAAGGGCAATGGGACAAAATATCACTATGGAATATAAAGATGAATCGATGAAAAACAAAGTATCAGCAAACGTTACTGCCATTGATCAAACACTCAATGAACCAAATAATACCAAAGACGAAAAGCATATTGAGCCTGTCGATGACACGCCAGTAAAAGTTGTGTATGACTCAGAAAGGAATAATGATTATTCTGCTGATTACGAACTAAGAGAAGACAATAGCTACAATATCAAGAGAGAACATGGTGAACTATTTTATGGAACAGATTCAAAATGTCCAAAACTTGATCATTGATATTAATAATGTATCATAATATATTTTTGTATTAATATTCTACATGGCTTTATTTCATTAAAAATATATTATGCATTACATTGTTATGTATTCATTGTTTTTAGAGTATTCTAGCATATCAAACGTTTAGAATGTCTATTAAAACATCGGAGATGTAAGAAAAGGAATTTACATACACCTATTGTCATACACATGGGATAAAATTGACAAAATCTAGGTATCAGAATGAATAAATTCTTTATCAACATCCATTGATGGATATGTCATTATGAAAAAATTGTAAGTAAGTAAGTAAGTAAGTAAGTAACAAACTCTTTCTTGAATTCACCTCTTGAATACACAATACAAATATTTAATTCAGAAAATTATGAAAAAAAAAATTGAACAAATACCTTATTAATATTTATTATCGGTTGAAGTCGCTTCCTGGACAGGCAATACAGCAATTTCACAAAATCTAAGCATAAGAGTGATTAAATTCTATATCAACATCCGTTTCTCGGATACATAGGAAAAAATTGACAAAATCTAAGTGTTAGAGTGAACAAGTTTTTTTTATCAACATCCTTTGCCAGATAGATCGAATAAAATTAACAAAAACTCAATATCAGAACGAATAAATGCTTTAACAACATCCCTTATCAGATATGTCGGATAAAAATTACAAAATCTAAGTATCAGAGTGATTAAATTCTATATCAACATCCTTTTCTCGGATATATAGATTAAAATTGACAAAATCTAAGTGTTAGAGGGAATATTTTTTTTTATCAACATCCTTTGCCAGTTACATCGGATAAAATTGCAAAAATCTAAGCTTCAGAGTGAATAAATTCATTATCAACATCCTTTGTCAGATATGACGGATAAAATTTATAAAATTTAAGTATCGGAGGGATTAAATCCCATATCAACATCATTTTCTCGGATACGTAGGGTAAGATTGACGAACTCCAAGTGTCAGCGTGAACAAAAGTGTCATCAACATCTTTTAAATTCATTATCTGTCACTTCCTGGACAGGCAATACAGCAATTTCACAAAATCTAAGCATAAAAGTGATCAATTTCTATATCAACATCCGTTTCTCGGATAAATGGAAAAAAATTGACAAAATCAAAGAATTAGAGAGAACAAGTTTGTTTTTTATCAACATCCTTTGTCAAATGCATCAAATAAAATTGACAAAATATCAACATCAGAGTGAATAACTGCTTTAATAACATCACTTGTCGGATATGTTGGATATAAATTTAATAATTTAAATATCTAAGGGATTAAATTCTAAACCAACATATCTTTCTCGGATACATATATTCAAATGGACAAAATATAAGTGTTAGAGTGAATATTTTTTTATCAACATCCTGTGCCAGTTACATCGGATAAAATTGACAAAATATAAGTGTCACAGTGAATAAATTCATTATCAACATCCTTTGTCGGATATGTAGATAAAATTGATAAAATCTAAGTATCAGGATGATTAAATTCCATATCAACATCATTCTCTCGGATACATGGGATAAAATTGACAAAATCTAATTATCAAAGTGAACAAATGCTATATCAAGATCCTTTAAATTCATTATCAAAATCATTTGTCAGATATATCGGATAAAATTAACAAAATCTAAGTATCATATTGATTAAATTATATATCAACATCCCTTTCTCGGGTACATGGCATAAAATTGACAACATCTAAGTATCAGAGTTAATAATTTATTTTTATCAATATCTTTTATCAGTTACAACAATTATAATTAACAAAATCTAAATATCAGAGTGAATAAATGCTTTTTCAGCATCCTTTGTTGGATATTTTGAATAAAATTGACAAAATCTAAATATCAGAATGAATAAATGCTTTATCAACATCCTTTGTCGGATATATTGGATAAAATTGACAAAATCCAAGTGTACACTAACGTGCGCGCACGTAAGCTAACCTAACCTAACCTATGGTTTTGATATTTCCGAGCTGCTTTCCCAGTGGTACTCCATGGTAGGTTATTGAGACTATCTAGTTTATTGCACGTACTAAATCAATAATTTTTTCCCATTGGAGGGATAAGCACCGATACCATATATTAAAAAAAAGAAGTGAAAATTAATTATTCGAAGAAAGTGTGTGCACATGATAAAGTCATTACCACTCTAAGTGAACCAAAATTAACTCAACTTTTTGAATATCTCTCTCACTATGACTGTGTGTCTGAGCGGGTGTGCTATCATCTATAACCAGTTTAACCTAAATTCAACGTAACGACGCATGAAGTCAAAATGTACTTAGATTCTGTCAATTTTATCCGACATATCCGATAAAGGATGTTGATATAGAATTTAATCAATCTGATACTTAGATTTTGTCAATTTTATCCGATATATCAGACAAATGATGTTGATATTGTATTTAAAGGTTGTTGATAAAGCATTTATTCACTCTGATACTTAGATTTTTTCAACTTTATCCCATGTATCCAAGAAAGGGATGTTAATATAGAATTTATTCACTCTAGTACTTACGTATGGTCAATTTTATCCGAGATATTCGACAATGATGATGATAAAACATTTATTCAATCTGATACTTAGATTTTGTAAATTTTATCCGATGCATCTGACAGAGGATGTTGATAAAAAAAAATTATTCACTCTGACACTTAGATTTTGTCAATTTTATCCCACATATCTGACAAAGGATGTTGTTAAGGCATTTATTCATTATTATACTTAGATTTACTACGTTGTATTCAAAACAATCAGCTAAGGATGATAAAAAAGATTTTGTTCACTCCGCTATTTTAAGATTTTGTTAATTGAAATTGTGTCAGCTAACAAAATAAGATGATAAAAAATAAATTAGTCAATATGAGGCTTAGATGTTGTAAATTTTTTCCCATATATCCGAGAAAGGAATGTTGATATAGAATTTAATCAATCAGATACTTAGATTTTGTCAATTTTATCCAATATATCCGACAAATGATGTTGATAATGCATTTAAAGGATGTTGATAAAGCATTTATTCACTCTGATACTTAGATTTTGTCAATTTTATCCCATGTATCCGAGAAAATGATGTTGATATAGAATTTAATCCCTCTTATACTTAGATTTTGTCAATTTTATCTGACATAAAATAAGGATTGTGTCAGTTTTAATCTATGTATCCAAGAAAAGGATGTTGATATAGAATTTAATCACTCTTATACTTAGATTTTGTCAATTTTATCTGAGATATCCGATAAAGGATATTGTTAAAGCATTTATTCATTCTGATATTTAGATTTTGTCAATTTTATTCGATGTATCTGACAAAGGATGTTGATAAGAAAAATAAAACTTGCTCACTCTAACGCTTATATTTTGGCAATTTTTTCCTATTTATCCGAGAAATGGATGTTGATATAGAATTTAATCACTCTTATGCTTATATTTTGTGAAATTGCTGTATTGCCTGTCCAGCAAGTGACAGATAATGCATTTAAAGGATGTTGATAAATCATTTATTCACTCTGTTACTTAGATTTTGTCAATTTTATCCCATGTATCTGAGAAAATGATGTTGATATGGAATTTAATCACTCTGATACTTAGATTTTATCAATTTTATCTGACGTATCTGACAAAGGATGTTGATAATTAATTTATTCACTCTGACGCATAGATTATGTCAATTTTATCTGATGTAACTGGCAAAGGATGTTGAAAAAAAAATTCACTCTAACACTTAGATTTTGCCAATTTTAATCTATGTATTCGAGAAAAGGATGTTGATATAGCATATAATCACTCTGATACTTAGATTTTGTCAATTTTATCCGACATATCCGATAAAGGATGTTGTTAAAGCATTTATTCATTCTGATATTTAGTTTTTATCAATTTTTTTGATGTATCTGACAAAGGATGTTGATAGAAAAAAAACTTGCTCACTCGAACACTTAGCTTTTGTCAATTTTTTCCTATGTATCCGAGAAATGGATATTGATATAGAATTTAATCACTTTTATGCTTAGATTTTGTGAAATTGCTGTATTGCCTGTCCAGGAAGCGACGTCAATCGATAATGAATGTTAATAAGGAATTTGTTCAATTTTTTTTCATAACTTCCTGAATTAAATTTCCGTATTGTGTATCCAAGAGGTGAATTCAAGAAAGAGTTTGTTACTTACTTACTTACTTACTTACTTACAATTTTTTCATAATGAAATATCCAACAATGGATGTTGATTA
Organism: Artemia sp. Qi Xiang Cuo; assembly: GCF_049724085.1. Lineage (NCBI taxonomy): Eukaryota > Metazoa > Arthropoda > Branchiopoda > Anostraca > Artemiidae > Artemia > Artemia sp. Qi Xiang Cuo. The sequence goes on from NC_142807.1 coordinate 36,206,323, forward strand.
AGAATTTATTCATTCTGATACCTAGATTTTGTCAATGTTATCCCATGTGTCTGATAATAGATGTATGCAAATTCCTTTTCTTACATCTCCTATTTTTTAATAGACATTCTAAACGTTCGATATGCTAGCATACTATAAAAATAATGAACACATAACAATGTAATGCATAATATATTTTTAATGAAATAATGCTATGTAGAATATTAATACAAAAATATATTATGACACATTATTAATATCAATGATCAACTTTTGGACATTTTGAATCTGTTCCATAAAATAGTACACTATTTTCTCTCTTGATATTGTAGCTATTGTCATCTCTTAGTTCGTAATCAGTAGAATAATCATTATTCCATTTTGAGTCATTCACAACTTTTACTGGTGTGTCATCGACAGGTTCAATATGCTCAATATGTTTGATCAATGGCAGTAACGTTTGCTGGTATTTTTTTATTTTTCAACAATTCATCTTTATATTCCATAGTGATATTTTGTGCCATTGCCCTTTTTATTTTTCTGGCAATTTCAGTGTCTATTATCACATTATTTTTACACAGGTAACAGTTTCAACACGTAGACAAGATATGGTTTATGATATTAGTAGAAGAGTAGGCCTTTCTTTTTTTGATGTTCCGTTGAATGCTAATACCCGAAAGCTGACGATAGGATGTATCAGTAGGTAATGTGTTACCTGCAACAGCAGCAAGGAGTTGTCCTCTATCATCAACGATTATTTTTATGTTGGTGTTCCCTTTGAGTGCAATCATCTCGGGAGATCTCAATCTCGCATATCCACCAACATAAGAGTTTATTTTTTTCGGTACTCCAAAGAAATTTAATTCCTTACTGTCATGACAATGCATGCATACATTTCCAATAGTGCTACCACTTGTACTTGTTTCATAGTTTAAATACTTCTCCTTGTAGGCATTCCATGCTACAATAACATTGTCATGTGAACACACTTTATTTAAATGCTCCATCTTCACTTTTTTTAAAGATATGACTTATGTGTTTATCGTTCCACTGCTTAAAAAATACTGATTTCATACATGCAATAGACTAGGTACTGTCGATTACCGGCCATAGAGTACCAGTGAGAAACCCACATTGTGTCTCTGAGCAAGCATAAAGTACAATTGTTAGAGCCGCAAGCATATTTTGTTATTTTAAGATACATAAAAAAAAGTTGATTAATTTCAAAGATGAAATAAAAAAAACAGTTTGTTTTTTATGAAAAAAAATATTGATTTAGGACCATGAGTCCTCCTCATTAGGAATATGGGTATGCACAAGATTATATTTTAAAATTCAAATCAAAAGTCTCATTCTATTTTTCTGATAGGATTTAGAGAATTAAAAACAAAAATTGAAGAATTTTACAGTCCAAAACAAATTTTTTTTTTAAATAGTTTATTTTTTATGAAAAAAATATTGAATTAGAACCATCAGTCCTAATCATTAGGAGTATGGGTATGCAAAAGAATATATTTTTAAATTTAATCAAAAGTATCATTCTATGTTTCTAATATGATTTAGAGATGTAAAAAAAAAGTTGAATAATTTCGAAGTCCAAAAAAATTTAGTTAAAAAAAATATTTTGTTTTCATGAAAAAAATATTGAATTAGAACCATCAGTCCTCATCAATAGGAGTATGGGTATGCACAAGAATATATTTTAAAATTTACATTATAGGGTCATTCTATTTTTCTGATATGATTTGGAGATGTAAAAAAAAAGTTGAATAATCTCGAAGTCCAAAAAAATTTAGTTAAAAAAAATAGTTTGTTTTTCATGAAAAAAAATATTGAACTAGAATCATCAGTCATCAATAAGGAGTATGGATATTCACAGGAATGTATTTTAAAATTTAAATCAAAAGTGTCATTCTATTTTTCTGATATGATTTAGCGATGTAAAAAAAAAAGCTGAATAATTTCGAAGTCCAAAAAGTTTTAGTTAAAAAAAAGTTTGCCTTCATGAAAAAAATATTGAATTAGAACCCTCAGTCCTCATTAGTAGGAATATGGTTATGCAGAAGAATAATTTTTAAAAATTTAAATCAAAAGTGTCATTCTATTTTTCTGATATGATGTAGAGAGATAAAAAAAGTTGAATAGTTTTGAAGTAAAAAAAAATTAGTTAAAAAAAATAGTTTGCTTTCATTAAAAAAATATTGAATAAGAGCCATAAGTCCTCATCAATAGGAGTATGGGTTTGCACAAGAATATATTTTTTATTACGAAAATAACACGACAAAAAATGAAAAATGTATGCGCAGTTTCAACTAGCTAAGGCTAAGTTTGTTAAAGATGGGTCATTTTCTTAAGAAAACAAACTAAATTAGAAAAAAATACTAAATATTCCTTTATTAGCTATTTAACACCACTAAAGTTGAAGTATATATGCACAGTTTTAACTAGTTAAGGCTAAATTTGTTAAAGATGAGGTATTTTCTTAAACAAAATTAAATTAAAAAATATACTACATGTTCCTTTATTACGAAAGTAACACGAAAAAAAAATGAAGAATGAATGGAGAGTTTCCACTAGCTAAGGCTAAGTTTGTTAAAGATGGGCAATTTTTTTAAGAAAACACACTAAATTAGAAAAAATACTAAATGCTCTTTTATTAGCTTTTTATCAAGACTAAAATTGAGGAAAATATGTACAGTTTTAGCTAGCTAAGGCTAAATTTTTTAAAGATGGGCCATTTTCTTAAGAAAAAAAACAAAATTATGAAAAAATACCAAGTGTTCCTTTATTACCTAAGCAACACAACAAAAAATTAAGAATTTATGCAGAGTTTTAACTAGCTATGGCTATGTTTGTAAAAGATGTGCCATTTTCTTACGAACGTATACAAATTAGAAAAAAAACTAAATGTTCCCTTATCATCTGTACAATAACACTGAAATGGAAGAATTTAAGCACAGTTTTAACTAGCTAAGGTTAAATTTGTTGAAGAAGAGTCTTTTCTTAAGAAAATACTCAAAATTAGGAAAAATACTAAATTTCCCTATTACCTAAGTAACAAGACAAAAATGAAGAATTGACGTACACTTTCCGCGAGAAATTTCTAAGTTTCTCAAACAATGGCAATTTTTTTAAAAAATCGAACGAAGTTAGAAAAAATACTACGCGCTCTTTATTAATCGATCTAACAAGGATAAAGTTGCAGAATTTAGGTACAGTCGTATATAGCTATATACACTTCCCTTTAAAATGGAGCATTTTCATATGAAAACAATTAAATTATAAAAAAATACTAAATTTTCCTTTACTACCTGCGCAATACAGGTAAGATTGAAGAATGCATGTACATTTTGCTATAGTGAAGGCTCAATTTTTTCAGGACGAGGCATTTTTTTAAACAAAAATATATTGAAAAAACATACTAAATGTTCCTTTATTACGAAAGAAACACGACAAAAAATGAAGAATTTATGGGCAGTTTCAACTAGCTGAAGTTTGTTAAAGATGGGTCATTTTCTTAAGAAAACACCCTAAATTAGAAAAAAATACTAAATGTTCCTTTATTAGCTGTTTAACACGACAAAAATTCAAGAATTTATGCGCAGTTTTAACTAGCTAAGTATATATTTGTTAAAGATGGGACATTTTCCTAAGAAAAAAACTCAAAATTAGTAAGCAATACAATATTTTTCTTTATTACCTAAGTAACACGACAAAAAAATGAAGAATTTATGCACAGTTTCAACTAGCTAAGACCAAATTTGTTAATATGGGTCATTTTCTTAAGAAAACACTTAAATTAGAAAAAATAATAAATTCTCCTTTATTACCTAAGTAACACGACAAAAAATCAAGAATTTATGCACAGTTTCAACTAGCTATGGCTCTATTTGTTAAAGGTTGGTCATTTTCTTAAGAAAATAATTAAATTAGAAAAAATACTAAATGTTCCTTTACTAACTGTGCAGTACAACTAAAATTTAAGAATTTATGTACAGCGTTAAATAGTTAAAGCTAAATTTTTTAAGGATTGTAATTTTTTTAAAACAAAAATAAATTTAAAAAATATACTAAATGATTATTTATTACTAATGAAAAGCTTGTCCTGAATTTTATTATTAGAATTCTTTTCTTGCCCTCTACATCTCCCTTAGTATCAGCTTTTCAGTATACTAAAAAGTTAGATTCTATTTTAAACTGACAACACTGTTCAAACGCGACTTGTGTATTATACAGAACACATCGAAGAAGTAAAGCTATCCATTACTAAAATTCTTTTCTTGCCATCTACATCTCTCTTAGTATCAAATTTTTAGTTTACTATAACGTTAAACTCTATTTAAATTGACAACACTATTCAAACGCCACTTGTGTATTATACAGAACACATCAAAGAAGTAAAGCTAGGTCAAGTCATAAGACCATTTTATCATCATTAACCATTTCCATAGATTGATATTGCCCCAAATTTATAATAAATAAGCTATGAGTTAACATGCTCTTCGGGGTTACCTTAACTGCTAATCAGTTTAACCGTTTTTCTCCATCTTCATACGATCCAATCACTAATTAGATTCATTCATGCTCCTATTATTCAAACATTAATTAATATTGTTCATAGAGTCCAATTCACAAATGCTAAACCCTTTTTTTTGCAAATAGAGTTATTTTTTTGGTAAATGATTCAACAGCATATGGCATCAATTCTAGATATGTTGCATTCTTAATCAAACTCAATGAGATGCCTTTAAGCTAGAGGTTATCAAACTCTTTGACAGGTTCTACTCACTCTCTTTGAAAAGGTTGACAATTTCCAGTCTTCGGTTAAAAAAAAAAAAATGTTATGATGAAAGTGCCTCAAAAACCAGTCTGCTTGCGTTATATAATCTCAATTATATTCTCAAAACGTGTTTTGTTCACTTTATAAGTATATAATATAAAAGGTTTGCTCGCTTTTTGCAATATGCACGTCAAACTACACTGTATATTCTTGTGTAAGTCCATATGCAATTGATATTAATAGCAAAAACCAGTCTGCTTGTGTTATATAATCTCAATTATACTCTCAAAACGTGTTTGATCACTTTATAGGTATATAATATAAAAGGTTTGGTCGCTTTTTGCAATGTGCACGTCAAACTACACTGTATATTCTTGTGTAATTCCATGTGCAATTGATATCAATAGCAAAAACCAGTGTGCTTGCGTTGTATAATCTCAATTATACTTTCAAAACGTGTTTGTTCACTTTATAGGTATATAATATAAAAGTTTTGGTCTCTTTTTGCAATGTGCATGTCAAACTGCACTGCCTCAGGTGTAGGGTTCCTTGTAGGATTCAAACCTTATACACTCGTACTACTTTCATTAAGGATTAACGCATATTGTGGCCTACGAACTGAACTTCATCAGATTTTGGACCTGTATATTGCAATCAACAAGCTCAGGAATCATTATAAATCATTTCTTTTATAAACTAAACATAATTTGTGAGATATGTACTGAATTTGTTATGATTTATAATAGCTTTGAACACGTGAAATACGTGTGAAATAATTTTGGGGAAGGAAGAGGAGATCGAAATTAATTTCTAATCCCTCTTGATTCGGGGGAATATTTCTGGTTCACACCTGAATCATTGGTACTGGGGATGGGGCAATAGTATCCCTCTCATTGATACAATCTTTTTTCTATGTAGCATGAATATTGCATTCACATGTCTACCGGTACAGAGGGGGAATAGATAAGGCAGGGTATTATGAACATTGCCAGGAAATACTTGGGAGAAGGGGGGATGACAAGTACTACCAGGAGCTTTGTTTTCACCGAACTTAAATGGAGATTTTTCTCTATTCCTGTTTAAAATAACTATCTATCAACAACTGAAAATGGCATCATTTTTATACAATCCTGAAAAAGGCATATGCCAGCTTTACCTCTCACTAAGATTGTCTGTCTTTGCTTTTTCTCCAATTAGCCCTGGCTTGATGGTAACTTGATTTTAATTTACTTGTGTATCTAAACACACGTCTACAGTGAATTTCAACATGAGAGAGGTTCGCTATTATAGAGGTTATAATGGCTTCAGCCACTTAGAAGACCAAGTCACGCACAACTTCCATCCACGCGGTTAATTATACCCCTCTCCATCCAGCCGGATTTCGTAAATAAAAATATTATTAAGAACTTATTCAGCGAAACTCCAATTCATCGACTATTTTGCATTAATACTCAAATCTTGCCCACAATTTTACTTAAAATCCAATATTTGAATTTTCAAGCAGAAAACTGAAAAGCAGAAAGTTACTAACTAATTTACAATTATTGGTACTTACATTTTAACAACAAATCGTGTGTTTATTGGGCTGGTAGTCCAAATCGTGTGTTGGTTAAGTATGGGCACGATTTGAAAAACAATCCGAAATTAATTTAAAAAAAAACAGCCTTTTTTCAACTCAAAGCAAGGAATAACATTAACACTTAAAACAAATAGAAATTATTATGTTTATGAGGGGGTTATCCCCTCCTCAAAACTTCACTCCGTATGCTAAAGTTGGACTATTTGTCATAATTCTTTCAAAACAACTGCTGAAACACAAGGGCTGTTGAACTGGAATAAGAAACTTTTCTAAAAGACTGTGGTCTGTAGCGACTCACTCGGTAGCAACTGGTTGCCCCCTGCAAAGATTATCCAACCATCTTTCCCATATAAACCTTATATCTTAACTCAGAGCTCACAGTCCTTCCCCCGGGGGTTGGAAGGGGGGTTGTCAAACCTGGAGGAATTGTATGTGGCCTTTGGACTATTTTGAATGAAACGACTCTTTAAAGATTTTAATCCGGATGCGTTTGGGGTAAAAATGACATGGGATGGTTTGTTGTCCTCCAATAATTCTTGACTCTTAAAAAGGGCTCTAAAACTTTTAAATTACGATTCCCTTCCGTAGATTATACGACCACCCTTTCCTTATGAAGTGCCTTTGGGGAAAAACTATTAATGCATAAACCCTTATGGTTCTTTTATGGCAACACTATAGCACTGCCTCTAACTGAAACAGGTGGGTAGAACTTTCAATTACCCTTCTAATAAACATCCGGAATTACCCAGGGCAAATACAGGGGGAATTGTTCATGAGGGTAATTCTCCTGAGGGAATTTTCTGCGTGAATTTTTCCACGGGGGGAGGAGGAGGAGGATTTTCTGGGGGGACTGCCTAGAGCCGTACGTATCATGCTTTGATTGGAATTTTGTGTTGCAAGTAAAGTATTTAATTTGGAATCAACAACTTTAAAACTCCAAAATAGCATTTAGGGTGAAAGTAAAGTAAATTAAAGCTAAACAAAGAAATGGAGGATAGAAGAATGGAGGGGGCATAGAACAAGAAGGTCTCGTTTCGGGTTTTTTAAATGAAATTCGGAATGCTTGCATAACTTTTTCTTTTCAACGAGGTGTAAAATATCCACTTTACTTCCGAGGTCAAGAGGGGAGAAAGAAGTTAGAGGGTGTGGATGTAAGAAATCTATTTAGGAACCTTTAAACATGCAGATTAAAAAGTGAAACTTAAATCGAACAAAATAACAATACATAAGAGTGGACCAACTTTCTTCAAACCCTAAATGGCTTAGAATGTCATTTGCACGTTACTGAGAATGGCATTTTTTTTTTTTTTTTTTTTTTCTTTAACTTTCAAAACAGTTGCAAAAGTTACAAAAAAAAATTAAAGTACTAATGAAGTTAGGAATGTAATAACAGTTTGTATTTATTTTTGAGTTCAATCTGGTTTTTATTAAAAATGGCATTATATTCTATATGAGCTTTTAGTAGTCCGGGGAATCCCTGGCTTTCGAAACTTTGAAGGTTGTTAGCGCCTCAGCCGAAATGTTCAGCGCTACAAAATATTTAAGTAAAGTTTGCTTGAATATACATGTATTTAGACCCCGGCGCCGCGCCGGCGGATCGATCGAACGCCGCCAACGAGAGGCCCGGTCGAAGGCCGCCGAAGTGTCATAATGCCGCCGGCGCGCCAACGACGTGCCGCCGCCAACAGAGGTAGCAGTGTTAGGTCGACTTTAAATAATTTTTACAGTAATTCTTTATTGCGTCAACCGCAAAGTTGGAGCTGTTCCTTCTCATGTGGTTTAGTATTTCGATATTCGAGATTAGAAATCAAGCAGGGCTTGCACTATCCCCGAATTTTTGGGTATTTTCCCGAAAATCTATGCGTCACCCCGAAAAAAAAATTTGGTTCCCCAAATCCCCGAAAATCACGCAATCACGGTGCCACCCCTAGCGATTTATCACCTGTGACTTTCCCTGCCAAATATTATTTTGCATACCATAAATCTTCACTACTCTCTTGTTCATTAATTTTCGTCTCTTTTGTTACTTTGCATAAAAACCAGACAGATGCAATATGCAATTGCAAATTTTGCAATATACACAGTTCTTCGTATGTTAACAAAAAAACAGTATCGTCTTTTTGAAATGAGTTTAAATTGTTTCGAATGTAGTTTCCCAATCGCTATTTATAACATCGTTCGTAGTCAAGAATTTTATTTTCAAGTTGAATAGAATTATAGAACGAATTCACAACTATACAGCTTCAGCCTTCTGTTGGAATTTGAAATTGACAGCAGACTGTTTCTACAGCTGAATTGTAAGTTTGCAGATTTTTTTTTTTTTTTTTTTGCTGTTTTTAGATAAGATTTTCTTAATGTTTAATACTAAATTTTTTAAAGCCTGAATGTTTAATAATCAATTGTTCGGAAGCTACCCCAAAAATATTACTCATAAATAAATTGTAAATTATTGCCTATAGGGGGGGGGGGGTGGACAGGGGGCTATCATTTTTAAGTGATAATACCTTATTTTTTTTTTTGGTTGAAAGCAGGGATGCCAAAAGGATAATTATTTTTTTCATTTAAAGTGGAAACAGAAGAAAATGATATCAAATTCCCTGGGAAACCATTGAAATATTTTGATAGACCCAGGGCCCCCCATTAAGACTTGTTCATTGTCTTGGATAATTTGCGATTTCTCATAGGCTACTTGCCTAATTTGGCTTTTGGGGGTGCTGTCTTGTCGTTAGATTCTTTGGATTTTATTAAATACCACGGCAAATCTATGACTCAGTTTTTCAATAATTTGAGGTATATCCGAATAATTTTTAGATTTCTGTTTTTGTATTATTACATCTTTACTCATACCCTCAATTTTTTCTTCAAGGAACACTCCGCTGTTCAACGTTATTTTGCGCGTTTGTTTGAACCATATAGTGACCTAGTTAATTATTAAGTAACTTATTTTTCTAATAAAAGCTGAGACGGTATCCTATCAAGGTGGTATTCAGAGGGGGGGGGGTAAGGAGGTATTATATTTAAATGATAATATCTCGAGATTTTTTTATTGAAAGCAGGGATGACAAAAAGTTAAAAAGTTGACAAAAATTGGCAAGATTTTGGTGACTTATACCTGATGCAGCACTTCCAAGATTTTATCGTCCAAAGGGAAAGGAACACATGCGCCAACTCCGTTTTTTTTATTGATGAAGCGGGTTTAATTTGAAAACATTCATTCATAAGTACCAGGCAGATTCACACTAAAACGAATTGGTGTGACGAAAGCGATATCGACATCGCCACCTAACGTTGCGCTCGAGTGACAATGGCGCCCTTGATCCTGTGCCCAAGTTACATTAAAAGGCCAGGTCATAATAAAAGCTTTAAATTTGGGAGGTTCAAGGAGGAGTCTTTGACAGTCTTATGACCTAAGGGTACTAGATGTTGCAACTTTTTTACGTATCTACAGTGGTTTAAAAAATTCAATCACCCCACAAATGATTACCAAAAATATGTACAAATATAACAAATGTAACATTTGGAATATTATAACACTTTTTTCAAAGCTATGAAGAAAAGCAAAAAAGGCTAAATACCCCTAACTACGCTTGAAAGCTATTTTAAAAAGAAACTCTGGAGATTTCCATGGATATGACCATAGAAGAAGCTTTGAGCCTGGGTGGGAATCTAAGAGGAGTCTTTGAGTATTTTGACCACAGGTGACTTATTGTTGCGACTTTCTTAAATTTGGTAAGTTTTGTGAGCATTTTGAAATCAAAGCTTAAACTCAATAACTGATGCTAAGTGTCCTAACATTTTGCTCGGATTAAAAGTGGCGAACTAGGATGAAAATCTCAACATCTTCCCGGAGCTACTTCAGTTTGCATATTATTTCATTTAATTACATTTAAAACGGATGACCTTTTCATTTTTTACCAGAAAATAGCTGGCATTTAATTTTTCTTCATACCAAATAAACCATTAAGTGCTTTTTGTTTCATTAAATAAAAAGAACAAGTTTTTTTTAACTGAAAGTAAGGAACGACGTTAAAACTTAAAACGAACAGAAATTATTCTGTATATGAAAGGGGCTGTCCCCTCCTCAACGCCTCGCTCTTTACGCTAAAGTTTTTTATTGTTTAAAAAAAATAAGAGTTGTGAGAACGTCAAACTTTAGCGTTAAGAGCGAGGCGTTGAGGAGGGGACAGCCTTTCATATACGGAATAATTTCTGTTCGTTTTAAGTTTTAACGTCGTTCCTTACTTTCCGTTAAAAAAAACTTGTTTTTTTATTTAATTTTTGAACGTTTTTGAATTAATGCAGGTTTTGATTTTGGCTCACCGTCCATGAATAATTAAAACAAAATTTGTTTATTAATTTTACTTTCATTGGGTTAAATGGCTTTCTCGAAACTTGTTTAATTTTATCTGCGAACGTTTTTATTAGTAATAAATATACGTAACTTACGAATTAACTTACCCAACGAACTTCTATATTCATATATTTTTAATACGTATATTAGGGGGCTCGCCCCCTAGTCAATACCTCGCTCTTTAAGCTAAAGTTCGAATTTTGTTCCAATTCTTCAAAAATAACCCCTTAATCACAAAGGCCGTTATTTAGAATAAATAGCTCTTATGAAAGTACTAAAAAATCGTTGGCTTAAAGAGCGAGGTATTGACTAGGGGGTGAACCCAATCATACACGTAATATTTTCTGTTCCTTTTAAGTTTGGATGTTAGCCTACTCCTTATTTTCAGTTGGAAAACTTTTTTTTTATATTTAATTTCTGATCTCCTTCTTTAATAATGATGGGAAATCCTATTTCTGATATTTTTTTTAAATAATGCTGGGAAATCCGGCGCCCCCTTCATAGCAATGTCCCTTCCCCCATGAAAACTTCCTTCATGGAAAGATCTTCCTAAATAACCCCCGACCCATCCACCCCCCTACTACCAGAAAAAATCCCCCCTGAATACGTCTGGATACTTCCTAATAACCAATAATATATGTTAACATTGGGTAAAGTTCATAACTTTCAACCCTCCCCCCGGGGACTTCGGGGGATCAAGTCATCCTAAAGGACATACTTATCATATTTTCAACCATGCTGAACAAAATGGATATCTCAAAATTTTGGTCAGGTAACTTTGGGAAAAAAATTAGCATGGGAGGTGGCCTAGTTGCCCTCCAATATTTTTGGTCACTTAAAAAGGGCACTAGAACTGTTAATTTCCATTCTAATGAGTCCTCCCACGATATTCTAGGATCATTGGTTCAATGCAATCACCCCTGGGGAAAAAAAACAAAAAAAAACAAATAAACACACATCTGTGATCTTTCTTCTGGCAAAAAATGCAAAATTCCACATTTAGATAGGAGCTTGAAACCTCCACAGTAGGGTTCTTTGATACGCTGAATATGATGGTGTGATTTTCATTAAGGTTCTATAACTTTTAGGGGGCCTTTCCCCCTTTTTTCGAAAATCAGCCACATTTTCTCAGGCGCGTAACTTTTGATGGGTAGGACTAAACTTGATGAAAGTTATATACTTGAATTCCGCATTCAAATTTGATTCTTCTGATGTATCTATTGGTATCAAAAACTCGTTTTCTAGAGTTTCGGTTACCATTGAGCCGGGTCGCTCCTTACTTAAAGTTCGTTACCACAAACTGTTTGATTGTAATTGAAATGTTCTCATGTGAAGTGTTCATCATGTATTTTTCAATTTGATAAATTTACTCCTTTTAGATGCAGTTTATAATAGGACCACTGGGTCGATACGATCAACCCTTGGAAAAAAAAAACAAACACGCATCCATGATCTTTCTTCTGGCAAAAAATGCAAAATTCCACATTTTTGTAGATTAGAGCTTGAAACATCTACAGTAGGGTTCTTTGATACGCTGAATATGATGGTGTGATTTTCATTAAGGTTCTATAACTTTTAGGGGGTATTCCCCCCTTTTTTCGAAAATCAGCCAAATTTTCTCAGGCGCGTAACTTTTGATGGGCTCGGACTAAACTTGATGAAAATTATATATTTGAATTCACCATTGAAATCTGATTATTTTGATGTATCTATTGGTATCAAAAACCCGTTTTCTAGAGTTTAGGTTACCATTGAGCCGGGTCGCTCCTTACTTACAGTTCGTTACCACAAACTGTTTGATTATAATTGAAGTGTTCATCATGTATTTTTCAATTTGATAAATTTACTCCTTTTAGATGCAGTTTATAATTTGACTGATATTAGGTATTTATCAATTTATAATTTGGAATGAATCCCCCCCCCCCCAAAAAAAAACGAAGAATATCCAAAAGAGCAGCCAAAAGCAGCAGTTCAGCGTTAGCCTACATGATATAAATTTTATAAAGAAGCCAAAAAACTTTACAATGCATTTTTTTTAAAATTGTAATATAGAAAACCAGTTAATACAAGAAGTCTTTTTAATAATCAAAAACACCAAAAAAAAAAAAAAAACAATCAATGTGAAAGTAGCCCATTGAAACTGTTTTAAAGGTGACAAAACAGATATAGGCAAAGGGCATTATGAAAAAATTAAGCTTCTAAGTTCAAAGTTATATTCAAAGTTTTTACCCAGATAACTGACGAATTTTCTGATACGGTATTTGAAGTTTTGTATGCAGTATTGCTCGATGAAAAAAACTAATAATTTTGATAATTATTTATGTTAACAATACATAACTAATAGATACTTCAACTACTCGTATTATGCAAGGGTTCTGAAACGCCATAACCATTTTGTGTCTACCACATGTCTGCTTCTCTCGATGAGTAACAAAGAAGACCAGTTTCCAGCCAGCGACTTGTGAATTTTTGAACTCATGAATAGGCTCGAATCTGTTGTAAATTTAAGCTGTGACTTGAGAAAGACTAATGAAAACATTCTTAATTCTGAAATGAAAGACATGAAACACAATAATGAAACACATAATTCTGTTTCGACGATAGGAATTCGCTTATAGTAATAATAATATAATTTTTTTTTTTTTTTTTTTATTATTATTATTATTATTATTTTTCTTTTTGAGTCTATTTAATATAATTAATAAATTTAGTTTATTTATTCTAATTTCTTCTATAGTTTCCAGTTTATCTATATTTTCTTTTATTCTCCTTCATATGGGAGTAAGTGATCATTTTAAATTTTCTTTTGTTTTTTATCTCTGAGTATGTAATTCATATGTCGTCCCTCTTTGTACAGGCCAATGAGCCTTTGAGGGATTAATAACATGTAATATTGTATTTGTATTTAATGAAGAATAAATCTTATCTTATCTTATCTTATTAATGTTTGCGGTCAACATTGATCACACCGGCGGCGTGCCGCCGATATCTTACCGTTGGCGCGCCGCCAACATCTTACCGGCGGCGCGGCGCGGCGTGCTGTTTTTGGCCCCCGCGCCGACGGTCTTCCCTCATCGGCGCGGCGCCGGAGTCTACATGTATTCTGTTCAAATTTCAAGCTGGCCCAATTACTTGGGCCTTTGTTCAATTTTCAAAACAAAATTAGCTGTAAAAAATGGACCAATTACATAACCTTGTGGCCCATGCACTTTGGGCTGTGTAGGCTATGTTCCTCCGGAGGTACGTTTTGATAATTCTGAGTGAAGTTACTATTTAAAAAATTTGATTAGATGCCTTGAGAAAATACGTGGAAATCCTTGGGAGAAATAGGGGTTGGAAAGGGGAGTGATGGTTGTCGTTCCATTAGTTTAAGCCCTAAAAAGGAAGCGAGAACTTTCAATTTCCAATCGGAAGTTTTACTTCTACTTTAATGTTTCATTTCTTCTATACGGAGCGGCGGGGGAAAAAACAACAGCAACAATATAATAATGATAGTCGTACATGGTACACATATCGCTCTTACCTAATCAAAGCTAATGCATTGACTCTAATATGTGTTTTTTTTTCTCTTTTAACCTTTTGAAAAAAAAGGCTCATAATCATTATTGTAACGTATACTAGCCGTATCTTCTCTGTAGGAGAGAACTGACCGAATGTTTTCCATCAGGATTGGAGATTAAAAAAAAAGAAAAAAAAAGTAGCTCATGTAATCCATTTCCAGCGTTCTCGACAAATTGCTACAAATTTCTTTCATTACTTCCTTAAATTAATCTTTACAGACATTAATTAGATTCTGTAATTGACATAAAAACTTTCTAACTCTCCACAACATTCGGAATATCCCTGTATTCGATAAGATAGCAAAACAGAAAGAAGAGCTATTTCATTTTTCTTGGACTAAGAACAAAATACAAACTGCTTTTGACAGTGACTGATCAGTCCAAAACAAAAATATCAAGTTCCAAATTTAATAATGATTTGATTTCTTCTAGGAATTGAAAGGTCAGGCTACTTTCGATCTTTTCTGAAAACATTGATGCAAAGTAAAAGGAAAATTGAGTCCATTCTTGGAAAAGGATTGGAATAGAGTGTATTATTACACAATATTAGATTTTGTGGCTTTTAGTTTCTAAAACGAAAGACTATTAAAGCACCCTCGGGTCCAATTAGCTACCAATCGGTATTGATATTTCAACTACTCCCAATACAAGAAAAGTTTGTAAAATAAGGATGACGTTTCAAAAATAATACCATGAATTTTCAAAAATAATACCATGAATTTTCAAAAATAATACCATGAATTTTCAAAAATAATACCATGAATTTTAAAAAATAATAGCATGAATTTTCAAAAATAATACCGTGAACTTTCGAAAATAATACCATGGCAAATAAATAGTTTTGGCGAAACCAATAAGACTAAATACGCACTAAAATTTTCTAGAACATGTCTTCTGTGACTAACTCAAATACATAAACAATAACAACGTAGCATTTTATATGTCGTACGATGTATCCATCTGGGACCAAACAAAAGGCTGATCATCTGCAAAGGGGGGAAGGGGAAAGGGCCACAAGGAATCATTTGAAAGAAATTGGAACTTTATAAGAAGAGGTAACGAATGAAACTTGGATAGATTTAGGTTGAGGAGAAGCTTAAGCAGCTGTGTTGGACTCAGGTGGCTTGGTTTTGCAATGAGCTGCCAGTAGTAGTAGTGCTAGCAGCATTAGTAGCATACGTTTTAATAACCTTAGAGCATTTTGAACTTGTTTAAAATTAAGACAAAATTTCCATTAGTATAATAGCAAGCGTTTCTGAAGCATTTTGGACACTTCTTGAGACAAACATTCTCTCTGGGGCTTAATTTGCATTCTGAAGCTTTTTATCTTTGCCTTTGTGTCCCTTATATTACTAATTTAGTCGGCCTATGCTACCTCAAACTACTTTTGTATAAAATATAGATTGAATACATATTTTTAGAAGGAAATAGGTACTGGTGATGATTTGGGGCTGTTTCCCCAAAAGTATTGTATAATCGTACACCAAAAGTGTTGAAACCAAACTTAATTCCAAAAACCAGTTAAGTCTGTGTTAGTCTTGCCTTCAACTTAAGTTTAGATTAAAGCAGAGCCTAGTTTGTTAGCTGTCGTGCGGCCTTAATCTATTTAAAATATTATAGTATTAACAATTTTTTTAATTTTATAGAAATTATTCGTGTTCCTGCTTTCCCAATTATTGGGGCTCTAACTGCCAAAAAGGATATCAATGCAACTCAAAAGATGACAACGCATTTGTGGAAGAGAGAAATCCTTGTCAAAATGGTGGATCTTGCTCGTAAGTACCATAAACTATGATAATTAGAATAGTTGAAGTCTGTGTTAGTTTATTATTTTGAGAATTCACAAATGCTGGGAGATTCGGAAGTCACTTTAACCGACTAAGTCAAGTTCACTCCTCAGATAATGTTACTTGGTGTATTATGCTCTATCAAGATAAAATTACATATTAGTTGTTGATATTAATTGGTATCCTCCTATCATCAGAATTTCAAGGTCAGAGTTGTCCTCATTTTTGAATAGAAAATAAATAAATAAATAAATAAATTGAAAATGGTATAAAATTACTAACAAAATAAGAAGCGTCTTCGTTGGGTGGAATTCAATGATCCTTTAGGCTTAAGAGGCTCTTTTGCAATACGCCTCTATGCATCTATCTTTATATGCTGCAGCAAGCAATTTTACCTACCCGATTTTGTATAGTTTTACTCCACCAATTCAAGAAACAGACCACTGTCGTGTTGCAGTTTTACAACTACACTTCCATAGCAATATCAAATAGTTCATGGTAATGAACTGCTAGTGTGTATTAAATCGGGCCAGTAGTTTCCAAAACTCTAAAAAAAGGAATCTTGATAACAAATAATACACCAAAAGAATTTGCTTTTTATTCTGATTCTAAATATATCAAATTCTAAATATGAAATTCATCAAATTTAATGTTCCCCATCAAAAGCTACGAGCCTTAGAAAATTCACCTGATTTTCAAAAAGGGAGAAAACACTCCTATAAAGTCAAGTGACATTAATGAAAATTCCGCCATCAGATTCAGAATATCGGAGAATACTACTGTAGATGTTTGAAGCATCTACAGAAATGGAGATTTTTTTTGCATAGGAAAGTTCACGGATGCGTGTTTATTTTTTTTCCGCTTTTTTTGTTGTGGTTTTCCCAGGGGTGATCGTATAGAACCAATGGTCTAAGCAGATCTGGGGTGGATAACATGACCCCCACAACTCCTGGGGGAAAGGCTTTTAGCAATGAAATTTGCCCCATTCAGACAAATATAGAATGAGTTTTGGGGAAGGGCGAAGGTAAAAATTGATATCTAATCCCTCTTGATTCCTTACCTTTAATATTGGTGCCAAGGGGGCGGTGTAATAGGTCCCCTCCCATTGTGGCAATCTTTTTCTATATACCGTAAAGTATTACATTCACATTCTTACCGGCACAGAGATGGAAATGCTATGGCGTGGAATCAGGAGCCTCACCAGGAAATTTCTTTGCCGGGGAAGGGGGTGGGATGTGTGGCAACTGCGAACAGGAGTTTTTTAAAGTGATTATAAGAGGTAATATTTCGCTTTTCCTATTTATATACTATGTTTTAATGTATCTAAACATATATACAACGTATTTAAATTTCCGAGAGTCACGTAGAACATCAAAGGCCATGCAGAATTTCCAACCATATGAATAATAATGCCCATCTCTGTCCAGACGAATTTCTATACCTCTAATAATGGTTGCATGAGTAGCTGCAGCCTAGTAAAGAGCGAACCACAGCCCATTCAGGTGAACGGAAGGTGAGATTTTCATGGAAGTGCTTAAGGGGATGCTGAAATACGTCAAAGCACGTGAAAAGTCGAAACTTTCAGGAATTGTTGAGAGAGATGTCGAACTCATGAAAAATGCACTACATGCATGCTATTATTATTGCTACTACTACTACTACTGGTGCTGCTACTGCCACTAGTACGATTATTACTAAGGCTAAGAGTATTAAGGTAAATTAATCAGATAATGTTGAGGGGGATATTTATCTAGCAAAAAGGCACTACGTGCATACTATCATGGTTGGAGTAGTAGCTGCATCGTGGCTGCAGCGGCAAATAAATGGAAAAAAGAGCTAGGTTCCTTTGAAAATAAAACCCCAAAAATTGGACGGACAACTTTTTTTTTCAAAAAGGGTTGAAACTTGTTTCCATAAGCCTCTTGACGAAGCCAACCGTATAGCCGAATCAAATTTATAAGTTAGCAGCACGGAGCCCAATACATGCCAATAAACCCTATTCTTCAGATCAGTTGAAGCAATCAGGGATCACTCCATGGGCCAAGGAGTCCTCACATTTTGTTCAGAGCCCTAATATTTGCAAAAATTTTCAGGTTTGGGGCAAAAAAAGCTATAATTAATACGAAGATTGGAAATAATCAGTTTTAATAAATAACCTAAGAAATAACCTATTTTTTCTTCCCGAGTGGCTTCAAGTCTACATCCGTGAGTACCAGGACTGCCGAAATACACATAAATTTTTTATGTTTGGTGCACAAGTGTCCTAACTCTCTCCGAAAATAAGGTCCTAAAATGGGTAAAGTTTCTTTATCGATTGTCAGGTTGAACCTTATGTTCACGATACCTTGGGATAAGGGGACTCCAATGCATAAAACAAAAATAAAATAAAATGGAAACACATTGCTCCGCCAGAAAATGTGGTCCAAAAAGGTTTTAGTTTTCTTAATAAAGCATGAATTTTGTACCCGTAGTCCTTGGATCATGGAGACCCTAATGCCCAGACAAAACTCTCAGAACAAATTTAATTCATCCGCAGACGGGCGAAAGAACTTATTTTCCAAACGACCTAGACTTATTTCCAGTTTTGTTTTGTTTCTTAATTCCTTGAAATTGCAGTCTATTTTAGGTTTGAATTAATATATGACTTAATTTCAGCCCGCCTTTTGTTTATTTTTCGAGTTTTTCGGAAAATATTTTTTTTAATAAATTAGAACATTAACTGATATTTTCTCTTCAAAAACTTACATTATAATGCAAATATAGCCAGAAGAAATACCAAATTTGGAGTACTAAGAAAATCCTGTTAATCATTAAAATGAAATTTTAAGCACTTTTTTGAATCTTGTAGGGGAAATATCCTCCCAACTCATCCATCTGGAAAGAAATCTGAGACTGAAGCATCCTTGCATGTCAATCAGCGGAGTTCTGGTAAAATATCTAAATTTCACACCCATACTCAGAGGAAAATCCAGAGGAAATCAGAGGGAAAAAAACATATGTTTATTCAACGACGGAAATGAAGGATTCACGCTAATTCCTCTCTACAAAATGAAAACGACTTTTCTTCTCTAAAGCTTTACTTTTTTGATATTCTGTTATTAGAAAAATAATTTATGAACAAGAAAATATGCCATATATAAGAAACTTTTATATCTTTTCCGCTCGTATGCCTTAATATACAAATTTATTGCTTAAAATCATAACGTCCCCGATGAGCAGCAATATTTTGTAAGCTGGTCTAGAAAGATAAGAAACTTCTAACCAAGTGATTTATGACTTTTGGGTTAGTGCGATAACCAAGGTTTTTTTTGCAAGGGATTTAAAATAGGAGTTTTAATAGTCACCGAAAAAATTGTTGTATGTGTTGAAATTTTTGAGAATAGATTGACAACAAGGACTTCATTGGAAACTCTCAGTGATGTTTTATCATCATCAATATTTCAAAAGATAGACACAATGAATGTTGAAACACAGAAAAGCACAAATTCAAACCTTTTTCAAGTAGGATCCGATAAATAATTCGTTTTTAGATACCCAACGATAATTGTTCTCTATTTTTTTTTTTTAATCACACCCTTAATGTTAATGGACGTTAAGTAAAAAGTTACTTTTGTCGATGGAACTTTTAAAAGCGAAATTATGATTACAATTTTAATCAGAGGCAACAATCTAGCGTTTTCTATAGTAAAAGGACATTGTTACTGAATATTTGTGCAATTTTTATGTGACAAGGCCTCCCACGTACTTTTTATCTACCTACCCCCCTCAACATTCAAAGACATCCGATCAAAATTTTGTGATAGGCATTTTGTTCACAATGGTGGAAGGGTTCAAAAAATATGACTCCAGCGATGGCATATCCACCACATCCCCTGGGGCAAGGACTTTAACTTATGTAAGCTGCTCATCGTTCAAATTAATGAAAAAGAAACTTTCCGAAAAAGAAGTTTTTCAAAGAAAAAATAAGAGCTATATTAAACTTATCAGCAACAGAAATAAATTTTGTATAATAATTCAAACTCAAAACGACCAGAAATTACTGTTAAAGAGTAAATGAAACCCAAAACTAAAAATAAAACAAACAACCATAGCAAACATACAGACAACAGGTACCAATATAAATGAATAAGTATATCTTAAAACGAGTAAATATTAAATTAAATGTTGAAGTCATACTTAAAACCAGTAAAAATCACTACAAACAGGAGTTTGTCTACTTCCCCCTTCCCTGTCCCCTAACCATAAAAGTCTAAAGCCTATTGTATCATTTGTGTTTTATTTAAAACTACTTGTTTCTTGAACAGTCTTTGGAAAGAACTATTAAATATAACTGAGTATTTGCTATATAATGATATTAGTTGCTGAAAGCTCAGCAATTCAAGATTTTGTTTCGCTGTAACTTCATTTTTAATTTCTGGTCGTTTTGAGTTTGAATTTTAATAGGAATTTATTTATACTGGTCCTAAGTTTAATATGGCTCTTTATTTTTCTTTGAAAAATGTCTGTTTTGGCTTTTGTTTTTGAATATTTTTTTTTCTTTTTTTCTTGCCAAAGTTTCAAGTTTTGAACATCCCCTATCTCAACATCAAATTTCAAAATCCCCCCTCCAAATCCATTCTTAGAAACTAGTCACAAGTAAATGTAGTAGCAGTTGCAAGCAGTCGAAGTCACAGTTGTAAGTTGTCACAGTTGGAATTAGTCAGAGTTGATGACACAACCAGTCTCATATGCACCCGCAATACTAACAGTAGTAGTGGCCCTGAAAGTTTCAAGTTGTTACCCTTTCCCGTTCCTAAGATATTGAAGATATACCTTTTTGATAACTTGGAAGCATTTTTTTTTTTAATCAGATCAACATACCCCTCAACACTTCCCTAAATTCCGCCTCAATATCCATAACCTTTTTGGACACACATAGGAGCAAACATTCCCCTTTTCTCAATGATAGATCATGCAAGTAGGAATATAGCATGAGTTCCGAACAGTACATAATTTATGCATGTTTTAATGGTCTTTCTCACTGAGGAAGTTTTTTCATGGTTTTTCTCACTTGGATGTTTTTTCATAGTTTTTCTGACTGAGGATGTTTTTTCATGGCTTTTCTCAGTGTTTGATGGATGTCAACATAAGTTCAACAACATCGCTGAATGTAGACATCTGGTTATTGGATGTTTCTTGGATGGTTATGAGTGTTGGTCAATTTATTTGTTGTTTTCTTGGATTTCAACATAAGTTCACATCAACAATTGCTGGATGTAGACATCTGGTTATTGGATGATTGTTTGATGGTTATGTGTGTTGGTCAATTTATTTGTTGTTTTCTTGGATGTCAACATAAGTCCAACAACAACAATTGCTGGATGTAGACATCTGGTTATTGGATTTTATGAGTGTTGGTAAATTTATTTGTTGTTTTCTTGGATGTCAACATAAGTTCACATCAACAATTGCTGGATTATCGACTCTAACGGGACAGGGTCAATGACACCTCTTTCTTGGTCAATTTATTCGTTGTTTTCTTGGATGTCAACATAAGTTCACGACAACAATTACTGGATGTAGACATCTGGTTATTGGATGTTTCTTGGATGGTTATGAGTGTTAGTTAATTTATTTGTTGTTTTCTTGGATGTCAACATAAGGTCACACCAACGATTGCTGGATTATCGACTCTAACGGGACAGGGTCAATGACACCTCTTTCAAGGTCAATTTGTTTGTTGTTTTCTTGGATGTCAACATAAGTTCACATCAACAATTGCTGGATGTAGACATCTGGTTATTTGATGAGTGTTATGAGTGTTGGTCAATTTATTTGTTGTTTTCTTGGATGTCAACATAAGTTCACATCAACAATTGCTGCATTACCAACTATAACGGGACAGGGTCACTTGTCTCTCGTAAGGTTTCCCTTTACATCCCGATTCACCCTTGAGATATATAGTTTTTATTAGTGTGTGAATAGAAGTTCATTAAGTCTATAGTTAGCAGTGTGATAACATGAGTGAACAAATTGAGTTACAAATATCCTTTTATTGCAACTGTTCTATATGTAAAGGACATTATCATGATTTTGAACATTCTCATGAACCTACTACACGTTTAGACAAAATCGTTCTGGAAGAGTTCTCATATACCATTTTACAATAAATCTCATCATTGATTTGATTGATAAGTTATGTATAGTAACCTTGCAATAAATTTGTTCGTACTATATTAATTTTGTCCTACTCGATAATCCTAGAGTATGAACACCAACAGGGACTTCTGTACATGAATAGTTCAGATTGAATAGATCATCCTTTGTGAGTGTTATCAATCCTCAGTCAAGTTTTTTATCAAAGATAAAAAATAAATCATTCTTCTAATCTTTATTCTTTTGATATATCAATATTTATAATAGTTTTTATATATATGTAATCTCGGGTTCAATTACTTGAATCTCATCTTCTTCAATTACCAATATATCTAGCAGAGGGGGCGGTATACATACAATCTCGGGTTCAATTACTTGAACCTCGTCTTCTTCAATTACCATTATATCTAGCAGGAGGGGGGGGGGGACATGTCCTCAAATAAATCCTCTCGTATTCTTATGGGCAAACTAACAGCCAACCGCTCATCGTCCTCTATACAGAGTCGGCCCGAAGGTCCCCGCCGTACCAAATCCTCCGATGTGTATGATAAACCATCTACTGTATAGTGGATCTCCATTATATCATCAGTACTATCTTCATTACTGTTAAAAAGAAGGAACTCTTCTTCAGATTCAGTTAAAATCCATGCGACCCATATGTTCTCTCCCTCTTGGACATACTCGGGGATGTTCTATAAATGTAATAAACAGGATTACTTAATATTTTCCATTATATCCATAATTTTCATGTCTAAAATTTATCAATTAGCAAGATATCTAAATTTGATTTTTTTTTTCTTATACATACGGGACGAGATTTAATGTCCTTGATAAAAGCCTCTATGAGATTTAATGTCTATAGTAAACCATGGAAAAACCTTTTTTTCCACAATGGATATTTTTCAAAGAAAATAAAGAGCTGCTACATTAAATCAAAGATGAGCAGAAATAATGTCAAATTATTGTTCAAACGTATATTTTCTATAAACTTATCTCTAATGGTATATTTGTTAGAGTGGCAGAAACCTTTTATCCGCAAGGGGACATTTTTCAAATAAAAGTAAAGAGCTGCTACGTTAAATCAAAGATGAGCAGAAATAATGTCGAATAATTGTTCAAACGTAAATTTTCTGTAAACTTACTTCTAATGATATATTTCTTAGAATGACAAAAACTTTTCTTTCACAAGAGGATATTTTTCAACTAAAAGTAAAGAGTAGCTACATTAAATCAAAGATGAGCAGAAATAAAGTCGAATAATTGTTCAAACGTAAATTTTCTGTAAACATACTTCTAATGATATATTTGTTGGAGTGACAAAAACTTTATTTTCCACAAAGGATATTTTTCAACTAAAAGTAAAGAGCTGCTAAACTAAATCAAAGATGAGCAGAAATAATGTTGAATAATTCTTCAAACGTAAATTTTCTGTAAACTTACTTCTAATGATATATTTATTAGAGTGAGAAAAACTTTATTTTCCACAATGGGACATTTTCAACTAAAAGTAAAGAGCTGCTACGTTAAATCAAAGATGAGCAGAAATAATGTCGAATAATTGTTCAAACTTAAATTTTCTGTAAACTTACTTCTAATGATATATTTGTTAGTGACAAAAACTTTTTTTCCACAAGGGGATATTTTTCAACTAAAAGTAAAGAGCTGCTACATTAAATCAAAGATGAGCAGAAATAATGTCGAGTAATTGTTCAAACGTAAATTTTCTATAAACTTATGTCTAATATTATATTTGATAGAGTGGCAGAAACTTTTTTCCACAGTAGGATATTTTTTCCACTATAAGTAAAGAGCTGCTACATTAAATCAAAGATGAGCAGAAATAAAGTCAAATAATTGTTCAAGCGTAAATATTCTGTAAACTTTCTTTTAATGATATATTTGTTAGAGTGACAAAAACTTTTTTTCCAAAAGGGGACATTTTTCAACTAAAATTAAAGAGCTGCTACATTAAATCAAAGATGTGCAGAAATAATGTCGAGTAATTGTTCTAATGTAAATTTCCTATAAACATATTTCTAATGGTATATGTATTAGAGTGGTAGAAACATTTTTCCCACAAAGGATATTTTTCAACTAAAAAGTAAAGAGCTGCTACATTAAATCAAAGATGAGCAGAAATAAAGTCGAATAATTGTTCAAACGTAAATTTTCTATAAACTTATGTCTAATGTTATATTTGTTAGAGTGACAGAAACTTTTTTCCACAGTAGGATATTTTTTCCACTCTAAGTAAAGAGCTGCTACATTAAATCAAAGATGAGCAGAAATAAAGTCGAATAATTGTTCAAGAGTAAATTTTCCGTAAACTTACTGCTAATATTATATTTGTTAGAGTGGCGGAAACTTTTTTTTCCACAAAGGATATTTTTAAACTGAAAGTAGAGCTGCAACATTAAATCAAAGATGAGCAGAAATTTTGTCGAGTAATTGTTCAAACGTAAATTTTCTATAAACTTATGTCTAATGGTATATTTGTTAGAGTGGCAGAAACATTTTTCAACAAAGGTCATTTTTCAACTAAAAGTAAAGAGCTGCTACATTAAATCAAAGATGAACAGAAATAATGTCGAGTAATTGTTCAATCGTAAATTTTCTGTAAACCTACTTCTAATTATATATTTGTTAGCGTGACGAAAACTTTTTTTTCACAAGGGGATATTTTTCAACTAAAAGTAAAGAGCTGCTACACTAAATCAAAGATGAGCAGAAATAATGTCGAATAATTGTTCAAACTTAAATTTTCTCTAAACTTATGTCTAATAGTATATTCGTTAGAGTGGCAGAATTTTTTTTCCACAAAGGACATTTTTCAACTAAAAGTAACGAGCTGCTACATTAAATCAAAGATGAGCAGAAATAATGTCGAATAATTGTTCAAACATAAATTTTCTATAAACCAACTTCTAATGATATATTTCTTAGAGTGGCAGAAACTTTTATTTTCCACAAGGGGATATTTTTCAACTAAAAGTAAAGAGCTGCTACACTAAATCAAAGATGAAAAAAAATAAAGTCGAATAATTGTTCAAACGTAAATTTTCTACAATCTTACTTTTAATGATATATTTGTTAGAGTGACAAAAACTTTTTTTCCACAAGGGGATATTTTTCAACTAAAAGTAAAGAGCTGTTACACTAAATCAAAGATGAACAGAAATAAAGTCGAATAATTGTTCAAACGTAAATTTTCTCTAAATTTACTTCTAAGGATATATTTGTTAGAGTTAGGTTAGATTAGGTTAGGTTAGGTTAGATTAGGTTAGATTAGATTAGTCGTAGGCTAACCTAACCTAATCTAACCTAACCTAATGGTTTTGGTATTTCTATGTAATATTGTGGAATTTTGTGTCCGTTCCGTCTCCTTGGGAAAAATTGGTAAAATTCCCCCCTGAAAATTTCACCCCTGGAAACCCCCTCCTCATATAAAATTAATATCTAATGTAAGTTTGTATGTCTATGGGGGTAGCTGCCCTCCTGCCTCCCCATCCTTACGGCTGTGGTCCTAATCATGTTAATTTCTGCTCGTTTCAAGTTTGACTCGGTTGTCCATATATATACAAATTTAATCAAAATGATCTTACAAAATATTTAAAGAAAAACAATAGACATTAACACAGAACCGATCACACAAATACCTTTGAGGCTAGCTGCCAAAAAGTTTGGCTCAAACAGTTCGGGGTAACGAACTGTAAGTAAGGATCAACCCAGCTCAATAGTAACCAAAACTCTAAAAAAAAGGAATTTGATACCAATAGATACATCTAAAGAGTCAGATTTTTACGCTGATTTCAAATATATAAGTTGCATTAAGTTGCTTACGTCTCAGGGGTAAAAATCGGTAAAATTCCCCCTGAAAATTTCACCTTTGGAAACCCCCCGCCTCATGTAAAATTAATCCCCGTAACAAAATCCAACCATTCTGTCAAAAAATGCAAAATTCAATATTTTTGTTGATAAGAGTTTGAAACCTCTACAGTAGGGTTCTTTGGTATGCTGAATCCAATGGTATGATTTCCATTAAAATTCTATGACCTCAGTTATGTCTTTCTCCTTTTTTTCGAAAGTCAGACAAATTTTCGCTGGCTCATAGTTTTGAATGGATAAAAATACACTGCACTTGGAATTAAAGATAATATTTTATCTGATTATAATAGTGGCTTCGTACTGAAATGTTCAGTAGGAATTTGTTACGAGACATTTGTGTGTTTTTCAAATTGTTTAATAACATAGACTAACCTAGTTGTTGTTGAACCTTTACTTACATTTGCGATATAAGTCCATGTTTACTGTTTATTAGAGCAGTCTGTATTGAACTAGAGATTCGTTAATCAAAGAATTACTATGAGCAACTCAAACATTGTAAGATTTTTTGTTTAATACTATCATTTTTTTGGTTATAGTTGTTTTTTGTTTTTTGTTCGACTTGATATGAATTCTAAAACATTTGGGTAGTTGAAATTTCTCGATGTCTAAAGATTTTTTTTTCTTCTAAGAGGCGGAATATTCTCAAGCTCTTAGCTTTTGATGGACAACGTTAAATCTTACGATACAAACCATATATAGTTTTAGAGGTTAACCGTATTTTTACTTTGTTTTAATATTCGGTAAAATCCAAATTAATGCTTTACCTTGGAAAGGCATAGAGCTTTCGAGAACTAATCTTTTGAATTCGAATATATCATTAGAAGTAAGTTTACAGAAAATTTACGCTTAAACAATTATTCGACATTATTTCTGCTTATCTTAGATTTAGTGTAGCAGCTCTTTACTTTTAGTTGAAAAATATCCTCTTGTGGAAAAAACAGTTTTTGTCACTCTAACAAATATACCATTAGAAGTAAGTTTACATAAAATTTATGTTTAAGCAATTATTCGACTTTATTTCTGCTCATCTTAATTTAATGTAGCAGCTCTTTACTTTTAGTTGAAAGATATCCTCTTGTGGAAAAAAAGTTTTTGTCACTCTAACAAATATGTCATTAGAAGTAAGTTTAGACAAAATTTACGTTTGAACAATTATTCGACCTTATTTCTGTTCATCTTTGATTTAGTGTAGCAACTCTTTACTTTTAGTTGAAAAATATTCCCTTGTGGAAAACAAGTTTTTGTCACTCTAACAAATATATCATTAGAAGTAAGTTTATAGAAAATTTACGTTTGAACAATTATTCGACTTTATTTTTGTTCATCTTAGAT
The DNA here is from genome assembly GCF_049724085.1 of Artemia sp. Qi Xiang Cuo. Taxonomy (NCBI): domain Eukaryota; kingdom Metazoa; phylum Arthropoda; class Branchiopoda; order Anostraca; family Artemiidae; genus Artemia; species Artemia sp. Qi Xiang Cuo. The sequence continues at coordinate 36,233,711 of NC_142807.1, forward strand.
TTAATGTAGCAGCTCTTTACTTTTAGTTGAAAAATATCCCCTTGTGGAAAAAATAAGTTTCTGCCACTCTAACAAATATATTATTAGAAGTAAGTTTACAGAAAATTTACGTTTGAACAATTATTCGACATTATTTCTGCTCATCTTTGATTTAATGTAGCAGCTCTTTACTTTTAGTTGAAAAATGTCCTTTGTGGAAAAAAGTTTCTGCAACTCTAACAAATATACCATTAGACATAAGTTTAGATAAAATTTACGTTTGAACAATTACCCGACATTATTTCTGATCATCTTTGATTTAGTGTAGCTGTTCTTTACTTATAGTTGAAAAATGTCCTTTGTTGGAAAAAAAGTTTCTGTAACTCTAACAAATATTTCATTAGAAGAAGATTTATAGAAAATTTGCAATTGAACAATTATTTGACAATATTTCTGCTCATCTTTGAGTTAATGTTGCAGCTCTTTACTTTTAGTTGAAAAATGTCCATTGTGGAAAAAAATAGTTTCTGCCACTCTATCAAATATAGTATTAGACATAAGTTTATAGAAAATTTACATTTGAACAATTATTCGACTTTATTTCTGCTCATCTTTGATTTAATGTAGCAGCTCTTTACTTTTAGCTGAAAAATGTCCCCTTGTGGAAAAAAAAGTTTTTTCCACTAACAAATATATCATTAGAAATAAGTTTACAGAAAATTTACGTTGAACAATAATTTGACTTTATTTCTGCTCATCTTTGATTTATTGCAGTAGCTCTTTACTTTCATTTGAAAAAAAAAGTTTCTGCCAGTCTAACAAATATATCATTAGACATAAGTTTAAAGAAAATTTACATTTGAACAATTAGTTGACTTTATTTCTCCTCATCTTTGATTTAGTGTAGCAGCTCTTTACTTTTAGTTGAAAAATGTCCCCTTGTGGAAAAACAAATTTTTTGTCACTAAAAAATATATCATTAAAAGTAAGTTTATAGAAAATTTACCTTTGAACAATTATTCGATATTATTTCTGCTCATCTTTGATTTAACGTAGCAGCTATTTACTTTTAGTTGAAAAATGCCCCCTTGCTGAAAAAAAGTTTTTGTCACTCTAACAAATATATTTAGAAGAAGTAAGTTTACAGAAAATTTACGTTTGAACAATTCTTCGACATTATTTCTGCTCATCTTGGATTTAACGTAGCAGCTATTTAATTTTAGTTGAAAAATGTCCCCTTGTGGAAAAAAAGGTTTTCGTCACTCTAAAAAATATATCATCAGAAGTAAGTTTACAGAAATTTTATGTTTGAACAATTATTTGACTTTATTTCTGCTAATCTTTGATTTAGTGTAGCAGCTCTTTACTTTTAGTTGAAAAATATCCTCTTGTAGAAAAAAGTTATTGCCACTCTACCAAATATAATATTAGACATATGTTTATAAAAAATTTACATTTGAACAATTATTCGACATTATTTCTACTTATCTTTGATTTAATGTAGCAGCTCTTTACTTTTAGTTGAAAAATATCCCCTTGTGGAAAAAAAAAGTTTTTGTCACTCTAACAAATATATCATTAGAAGTAAGTTTACAGAAAATTTACGTTTGAACAATTATTCGAGATTATTTCTGCTCATCTTTGATTTAACGGAGCACCTCTTTACTTTTAGCTGAAAAATTTCCCCTTGTGAAAAAAAAATTTTTTGTCACTCTAACAAATATATCATTACAAGTACGTTTACAGAAAATTTACATTTGAACAATTATTCGACATTATTTCTGCTCATCTTTGATTTAGTGTAGCAGCTCTTTACTTTTAGCTGAAAAATATCCTTTGTGGAAAAAAGCCTTCTGCCACTCTATCAAATATACCATTAGAAGTAAGTTTATAGAAAATTTACGTTTGAACAATAATTCGAGTTTATTTCTGCTCATCTTTGATTTAATTTAGCAGCTCTTTACTTTTAGTTTAAAAATGTCCCCTTGTGGAAAAAAAAGTTTTGTCACTCTAACAAATATATCATCAGAAGTAAGTTTACAGAAAATTTACGTTTGAACAATTATTTGACTTTATTTCTGCTCATCTTTGATTTAGTGTAACAGCTCTTCACTTTTAGTTGACAAAATATTCTCTTGTGGAAAAAAGTTTCTGCCACTCTATTAAATATAATATTAGACATAAGTTTATAGAAGATTTACATTTGAACATTATTCGACATTATTTCTGCTCATCTTTGATTTAATGTAGCAGCTCTTTACTTTTCTTTGAAAAATATCTATTGTGGAAAAAAAAGTTTTTCCATGTTTTAATACAGACATTAAATCTCATAGAGGCTTTTATCAAGGACATTAAATCTAGTCCCGTATGTATATTAAAAAAAAATTCAAAGTTTAGATATCTGGCTAATTGATGAATTTTAGACATGAAAATTATGGATATAATGAAAAATGTTAACTAATCCTGTTTGTTAAATTTAGAGAACACCCCCAAGTATCTCCAATAGGGAGAGAACATATGGGACGCATGGAGTTTAACTGAATCTGAAGAAGAGTTCCTTCTTTTTAACAGTAATGAAGATAGTACTGATTATATAATGGAGATCCACTATAGAGAAGATGGTCTATCATACACATCGGAGGATTTGGTACGGCGGGGACCTTCGAGACGACTCTGTATAGAGGACGATGAGCGGTTGGCTGTTAGTTTGCCCATAAGAATACGAGAGGATTTATTTGAGGACATGCCCCCCCCCCCCTCTGCTAGATATAATGGTAATTGATGAAGACGAGGTTCAAGTAATTGAACCCGAGATTGTATGTATACCGCCCCCTCTGCTAGATATATTGGTTATTGAAGAAGACGAGATTCAAGTAATTGAACTTGAGATTATATATATAAAAACTGTTATAAATATTTATATATCAAAAGAATAAAGATTAGAAGAATGATTTATTTTTTAACTTTGATAGAAAACTTGACTGAGGATTGATAACACTCTAAAGGGGGGTCTATTCAATTTGAACTACTCATGTACAGAAGTCTCTGTTGGTATTCGTACTCTAGGCTTATCGAGTAGGAGAAACTTAATATAGTACAAACAAATTTATTGCAAGGTTACGATACATAACTTATCAATCAAATCAATAATAAGATTTATTGTAAAACTGTATATAAGAACTCTTCCAGAACAATTTTGTCTAAACGTGTAGTAGGTTCATGAGAATGCTCAAAATCCTGATAATGTCCTTTATATATAGAACAGTTGCAATAAAAGAATATTTCTAACTCAATTTGTTCACTCATGTTATCACACTGCTAACTATAGACTTTGTGAACTTTTATTCACACACTAATAAAAACTATATATCTCAAGGGTGAATTCCGATGTAAAGGGAAACCTTAAATAACTCCCTGATTGGCTTAGAAAGAGACACGTGACCCTGTCCCGTTAGAGTCAATAATCCAGCAATTGTTGATGTGAACTTATGTTGACATCTAAGAAAAAAACAAATTGACAAATTGACCTAGAAAGAGGTGTCATTGACCCTGTCCCGTTAGAGTCGATAATCCAGCAATTGTTGATGTGAACCTATGTTGACATCCAAGAAAACAACATATAAATTGACAAACACTCATAACCATCCAAGAAACATCCAATAACCAGATGTCTACATCCAGCAAATGTTGTTGTTGGACTTATGTTGACATCCAAAGAAAACAAGAAATAAATTGACCAACACATATAACCATCAAACAATCATCCAATAACCAGATGTCTACATCCAGCAATTGTTGATGTGAACTTATGTTGAAATCCAAGAAAACAACAAATAAATTGACCAACACTCATAACCATCCAAGAAACATCCAATAACCAGATGTTTATATTCAGCTATGTTGTTGAACTTATGTTGACATCCATCAAACAGTGAGAAAAACCATGAAAAAACATCCTCAGTGAGAAAAACCATGAAAAAACATCAAAGTGAGAAAAACCATGAAAAAACATCCTCAGTTAGAAAAACCATAAAAACCTTCATAAATTATGTACTGTTCGGAACTCATGTTAGGTTCCTACTCATACATCTGAAACATGGACAAATTGTATAATTTACATTCCTTGTCCCGGGGCTGTCAACCATGGCATCTTACGCGGGATCGCTCTTAGATTTTGTGATTATTTTGAGAAAAATGATGTTTTAAGATTTCTATCGTGTGTTAAGGGGGTGCCTCAAATTACAAAACGAAGGGGGTCAGTTCTTTTTCATCAGCCCTCTCAGCATTCCTTTAAAGTTCAAACTCAATACCCTTAGCCTTTCCTTAGATATTACTGTTTTGCCCTTTGAACAACCCTCCTGCATCCAGTGTGTTTTGATTTTGTTTGACATTTCCCTCAACCTTTCCAAAAGTTTTACCCTATTGCACTTAGCTATTATGGAAACTCAGAATCAAACTTGAGCACATTTCCCAATGACCAACCTCATACATAAGCAATGGGCAACCTATATAACTCGCAACACGTGTCCCAGGGGTTGTGGAGCGCTATGTCATCCCAACAGGTGTAGTTATTAGACTTTTTGACTATTTTGAACCAGACGTCTATTTCAAAATTTGATCAGATATCTTTAGAAGGGAGCTGGTTGCTCTCCGAAATTTACGGGGTATGCTCAAGGGGATGTTAAAAGTAATTGGAAGGCTACAAGCCTTCTACCCTGCCCTTTTTAGACGCAACCTCCCCAAAACACTGATCAAGATCTTACGCTAAAGTTTTTATTGTTTAAAAGAAAGAGTTGTGAGAAAGTCAAACTTAAGCGTAAAGAGCGAGGCGTTGAGGAGGGCACAGCCCCTTTCATATACGGAAGAGGGGATTTGGGGGGCTCCCGCCCCCCAACTGGACCTCCTAATCCCTGCAAGTTTAAAGGTTCGGACCTTCGACTCAAGCCTCTTTAACTCTTTAGAAAACGTAGTTTTTTCCAATAATTTGGGCCGGCTTTTGTACAGTTTGTAAATGGTTATTACTTGACTAACTGTTAAATGATCTTTTCAGGATTTAAAGATGGGGGGCTGCTGCCTCCCAAACCCCCCACTTTTGAAGATTCTTGTGTTAAGGCTTTTAATTCCTGAATACTCAAATCAAATGCACAGTAAGATTTTCTTTTTCAACTTTTTTTCGAGCATGCGGGTATGTGGCATGTTATCAAAGCAGTGGAGACTTACCTGTAACCTGAAGGCTGACTGTGATATTCTTCTGGAGACGCCTGTTGAGCCGAAGGATTTAATAGATTGGATTTAAAAAAGAAACTGAGTTTCTTTTTTAAACTTTAAATTCAGTATATAAAAAATTTTCTCTGACAGGGAATCGAACCCGATTCTTCCATCTAGCAGTCAGGAACAGCGACCATTGTACCACAGGGACACTTGTTATATTGTTTTAGTCTCTTGTATCTATTTTTGACGCAAGTAAATCCCCACAAAACTTGATATTTGGTTTTTGGAAAATAGGGAAGGAAGGATCGGATTGAGCCGAAATTTTGAGGATAAGTTCCCAGGCCCCAGAAAAGCTTATCCTCTAAATTTCAGCCGGATCAGACAACGTTAAAGGGGGGCTGTGGTGGGAAAAATTAACATGGGCTCTTATAGGAAAACGAGATTTTTCGTAAATGTAAATTCGGGGGATATTTTTTCGGTCTGAAAATATCAAAAGGCCCTTTTAGGTCAAATTCCACTTCGAATGAGTCCTCATTCACCTGGATTCGTTGCCAACTGTGGCCTGTAGGCGTGGCTGATAAAAAAAAAAGAGAAATGAACTTTAAGTGGCTAGATTTGTTTTTTGGAAAACAGGGAAGGTGTGATCGGATTGAGCTGAAATTTCGAGGATAAGCTTCCGGGCCCTAGAAAATCTTAACCTCTAAATTTCAGTCCAATCGGACAACGTTAAAGGGGGGCTGTGGTCGGAGGGTCGAAACTTCCGGCCCACTTTTACCCATGAAGATAAAGTCGAGGGGGGGGTGAAATTTTGCACGTTTATTAGTTGGAGCTTGGGCTGCAAAATGCGATCATTGCTGTCTCTCTGCGACCGCTAGGACCGGAAATCGCTTAACATTGTGGTGGGTCACCTCTTTAAAGAGGCACAAGTGTGCCTCCTTGAAAGTCAAAAGCTTGTTACGTCATTTGCCTTTGGTTGAAAATTTTATGTATCTTAAACACTGTGCTTTTGTTTTTCAAAAAATCGACGGCTAAAAAATATGAACTCACTATAATTATTTTAATAGCCTAGATGACTGGAAACAACTAATGAAATCCCTGAAATTAAGCAATTCAAAATTTTGTAACACTGTAATCTTCATTTTCATTTCCAATGTTGTAAATATAAATGAAATATATTGTTTTGGTATGTGTAAAATATATTGTTATATTTCGTTTTCAATAAAGTGCAAATCCCGCACCAAGCTTTACACTTTCACGATTAAGGAAGGGGGAAAAGGAAGTAGCCACACCCCTCTTTATAATAATTTTTGTTCGTTTTTATTTTGACTTGAACATTCAAGTTAATTTTTACTCGTTTTAAAATTTATTTATTCATCTGAATTAGTACCTGTTATCTCTATGTTTTATCTTACGGTTTATTTAAGATTATGTTTGTTTTGGGTTTCATTTATTCTTTAATAGTAAATTTTGGTCATTTTGAGTTTGAATTATTAGAGGAATTTATGTCTACTGGTTTTAAGTGTAATATGGTTCTTTACGTTTCTTTGAAAAACTTTTTTTTTTAACTTTTTTCTAATTAATTTCTGTTTGTTTTTTATTGTCAAAAGTTTTGTTTTTGGTCAATAATAATACATTTTTCTCCAATTTTTCATGACTCTGGCTTAAAAATGTTCGATTCTAATTCAACAGTTCTAAATAGCGGTTTTTAATTTATTTCACCCCCTTCCTCGACATTTCCAAAAATTTTACCTGAATGCCATTAACCTTTCCTGGGATTAGTTAAGAAAAAAATTTCCTAAAAATAAGTTTTTCAAATAAAAGTAAAGGCCATTTTAAACTTAAGTTCAGCATATACGAATACCTTTTAAAATTCAAACTCAACACGACCAGAAATTACTATTAAGGAATAAATGAAACCCAAAACGTTCAGTAATTAAACAAACAATCATAGCAAAAACATACAATAAGTAATAATATAAATAAATAAATAGATCTTGAAAAGAGTAAAGCTTTAATTGAACTTAAGCATCAAGCTTCAAACGAAAAAGTTTGTTTTCCTATTGAAGTATAAATGAAACTGAAAAAGAACAGAAATTAGACTAATAATCAATGCAAACAAACATAAAACGGAAATTAATTTAAATGAATAAATAAATCTTAAAACGATTGAAACTTAAATTGAATATGCAAATCAAGCTTGAAACGAACAAAAATCACTCTAAACAAGAGTTTGGGTATCACCTCCTTCTCTCACTGTAAAAGTCTGAAACCTCCTGCGTCATTGACGCTTTGCTGAAAACTATCTGCATCTTGAACAATCTTGGAAGTATAAACAACAGTAGAAGGGCCTTATTGACTCGTGTCCCTCACCCCTGCTGCCACCTATAACTTTTTTGCACCCCAAATATGGGCATAGCCTCCCTTGGGAGAACACGTGGTTAATGGGGTCAATGACCTAAATTTCCAAGGTAATCAAAGTGTGTCAACAACAACAACATCGACCTTGACATTCGCTGAGAGCGTGCACTTACAACAACAACAACATCGACCTTGGAACACCTGTGCTGTCGACCTCAATTCACCTATCGTGAATCAATAATTTCCCTTAGAAACAACAAATAAATTCCCCTTTCTTGACAGATCAATCAACCAATGACATCATCTGTCAGACTTTAAAAATTTTTCCTAGAAACGATTCTCCAGGAATAGATCCAAGTCATTAATGTCATTGCCTCGGAAACAACTCTTTTGGTCGAACTCCAAAGGATATTAATAACCAAAGGCCATGGAAACAATTCTCCAAGAAACATCTTAGCGATGAGTTATTTTAGCGCGGGAATCAGGTTTCTTATTAATTTGAAATGCATTAGCGCAGAGATGCCAAAAACAAAAGGAACACGCTGAAATTACGTTTAGGGATTATTTGGGCGAAACTGTTTTAGACAGGCTATGGAACTATTTCGGCGAAACAGTTAGAGACATTTTGAAAGAAGATTTTAGGAAAGGTTTTAGAAGAGAATTTGAGGGTGAAACTCTGTGGTCGTTATAATACACAAGTTCCATTTGAACAGTGTTGTGAGGTCCTCTACCCCAACCCCAAAGGGTTCCAATCCCCCACCCCAACCCCGAAGGAAGCCCCCAGTACTCAAAGGTCCCCCAAGCTCCCAAAGAGCCCCAGCCCCCCAAACGCCCTCCTCAGACCCCCAAAGGCCCTCCCCTGGTCCCCAAAGGCCCCCCGGGCTCCCAAAGGACCAACGGGGTCCCAAAGGCCCTCCACCGGTCCCCAAAGGCCCACCCAGACCCCCAAAGGCCATCCCCGGGCCCCCCAAAGGCCCATCGAGCTCCCAAAGGACCAACGGGGTCCCAAAGGCCCGCCACCAGTCCCCAAATGTCCCCCCGGCCCCCCACTGCCCCCCCCCCCCCCCGGACCCCCAAAGACCCTCCCTGTGCCCCAAAGGCCCTCCCCCAGCCCCCAAAGGTCCCCCGGGCCCGAGAAGCGCCGCGGGCCAGGAATGCGCCGCATGGGGATGCGCCGCAGGGGGATGCACCGCGGGTCGGGGGAAGCGCCACAGGGGATGTACTACAGGGAGGTGAAACAGGGATGCATCACAGGGATGTACCACAGGGATATAAAACAGGGATGTACTACAGGGATACTCTGCAGGAATGCGCCGCAGGGATGCGCCGAAGGAATGCGCCGCAAAAAGTAAACTAAAAATTTCGAAATGTTATCCCCCGAACGCCCTCCTCAGACCCCCAAAGGCCCTCCCCTGGTCCTCAAAGGTCCCCCGGGCTCCCAAAGGGCCAACCGGCCCCCAAGGGTCCCCCGGGCCCCCCAAAGGTCCTCCCCCGGTCCCCACAGGCCCTCCCGGTGCCCCCCAGGCCCTCCCCCGGCCCCCCAAGGTCCCCCGGGCCCCCGAAGCGCCGCGGGCCAGGAATGCGCCGCATGGGGATGCGCCGCAGGGGGAAGCGCCGCGGGTCGGGGGAAGCGCCGCCGGGAAGCGCCGCAGGGATGTGCCGCAGGGATGAGCCGCAGGGGATGCGCAGCAGGGGATGCACCGCAGGGGATGCGCCGCAGCGATGCGCCGCAGGGATGCGCCGCAGGGATGTGCCGCAGGGATGCGCCGCAGAGATACGCTGCAGGAATGCGCCGCAGGGATGCGCCGCAGGAATGCGCCGCAGGAATGCGCCGCAGGGATGCGCCGCAAAAAGTAAACTAAAAGTAAAAATTTCGAAATATTATCCTCCAAACGCCCTCCTCAGACCCCCAAAGGCCCTCCCCTGGTCCTCAAAGGTCCCCCCGGCTCCCAAAGGGCCAACCAGCCCCCAAGGGTCCCCCGGGCCCCCAAAGGTCCTCCCCCGGTCCCCAAAGGTCCACTGGGCTTCCAAAGGCGCTCCCCCGGTCCCCAAAGGTCCCCCGGGCTCCCAAAAGACCACGCAATCCTCAAGGGCCCCCGGAACCCCAAACGCCCTCCCTGTGCCCCAAAGGTCCTCCCCCGGTCCCCATACATGCACACAAAAACTTACACACACAAAAAAACTTACACACACTCACACACAAAAACTTACACACACACACGCAAACTTACACACACACACGATAACTGACAGAAACTCTCAAAATCATACACACACACACACAAAAACTAACACACACACACACACACAAAAAACCTTACACAACCACACGAAAACTTACATGCAGACAAAAACTTACATGCACACAAAAACTTACACACACACACACACAAAACATAAACACAAAAAAACACTAAAACAAACAAACACACACACAAACTTAAACACACACAAAAAATGACACACACACACACACACACACACAAACAAACACATGAAAACAAAAAAACACAAACACACACACACACAAAAAATAACACACACACACACACAAACACAAAACTCAAACACACACACACGAAAACTAACACACACACCCCAAAACTTACACACACATACACAAACACACACACAAACTTACACACACACACACAAAAAAAACTAGAAGACAAAAAAACTAACACACACACACACACAAAAACTAACAAACACACAAACAAAACTTACATCCACAAAAAAAATCTGAGACACACACAAAATAACAAGCACACACAAAAAAACTTACACACACATTCAAAAACTTACATGCACGCAAAAAATAACAAACACGCACAAAAACTTACAAACACGCACAAAAACTTACAGACACACACAAAAACTTACACACACACACACACACATGAAAACTTACACACACACGCCAAAACTTACACACACACGCCAAAACTTACACACACAAACGCAAAAACTTTCACACACACATAAAAAAACAAAAAAAAAAATTCACACGAAAACTTACATGCACTCAAAAACTATCATGAACACACCCAAATACACACACACACACACACACAAAACTTACACACACACACACACGAAAACTCACACACACACGAAACACCTAACCAAAAAAAACCAACTTTACCCACCAACAACACCAAACCACAAAAAAACAAGCAAACAAAAAAAACTCAAAAACCCACACACAAAAACTAACACACACACACACAAAAACGCACACACAAACTTACACACACACACACGAAAACTAACACACACACTCAAAAACTTACACACACAAAAGCCTACACACACACAAAAACTTACACATGCAAGCGAAAACTTAATTGCACACAAAAACTTACATGCACACAAAAACTTAAACACAAACACACACAAAAACTTAAAAACACACACAAACACAAAAATTACACATGAACACAAATACACAAAAACTTACACACACACGCAAAAACTTACACACACACACAAAAACTTAAACACACACCCACACACAAAAACTAACACATTAACACAAAAAAACTCACACACACACGCAAAAAAACTAACACACAAACACACTCAAAAAAAGAAAAAAAAAACACACGAAAAAAAACAAAAACACGCCAAAACAAACACACACAAAAACTTACACATGCACACGAAAACTTACACACACACACACAAAAACTTACACACACACACACAAAAACTTACACACACACACACACACACACACAAAAGCTTACACATGAACACAACAAAAAACTCACACACACACGCACAAAAACTTACAAACACACACACACAAAAACTTACACACAC
>NC_142807.1:36245583-36274896 GCF_049724085.1 Artemia sp. Qi Xiang Cuo
GTGTGTAATTTTTTGTGTTTGTCTTTGTTTGTGTTTTTTGGTAAGGTTTTTTGTGTGTGTGTGTAATTTTGTTTTTGCTTGTAAGTTTTTTTGTGTGTGTGTAATTGTTTGTGTGTGTGTATGTTTTTGTGTGTGTGTGTAAGTTATTTTGTGTGTGTAATTTTGGTTGATCGTGTTAGTTTATTTTTGTGTGTAATGGTTTTTGTGTGTAAGTTTTTTTTTGTGTGTACGTTTTTTGTGTGTGTGTTAGTTTGTTTGTGTGTGTGTTATTTTTTTTGTGTTTTTAAGTTTTTGTGTGTGTGTATGTTTATGTGTGATTCTAATTGAGTTTTTTTTTGTTTGTTTTTGTGTGTGTGTGTGTAATTTTGTGTGTGTGTGTAATTTTTAGTTTGTGTTTAATTGTTTGTGTGTGTGTAATAGTTCGTGTGCGCGTAAGTTTTTGTATGTGTGTGTGTGTGTGTAAGTTTGTTTGTGTGTGTAAGTTTTTTTGTGTGTGTGAATTTTTTGTGTGTGTGTAAGTTTTTTTGTGTGTGTATGTTTTTTGTGTGTGTGTAAGTTTTTTGTGTGTGTGTAAGTTTTTTTGTGTGTGTGTGTTTTATTTTTTTTTTGTGTTTATTTTGTTGTGTGTGTGTAAGTTTTTTTGTGTGTGTAAGTTTTTGTTTGTGTGTACTTTTGTTTTCTTGTGTTAGGTTTTGTGTGTGTGTAAGTTTTTTTGTGTGTGTGTAAGTTTTGTGTGTGTGTGTAAGTTTTGGTGTGTGTCTGTTTATGTTTTTGTGTGTGTGTGTGTAAGTTTTTGTGTGTGTGTTTGTTTTTGCGTGCGTGTAAGTTGTTTTTGTGTGTGTGTAAGTTTTTTGTGTGTGTGTAAGTTTTTGTGTGTGTGTAAGTTTTTTTTGTGTGTGTAAGTTTTTTTGTGTGTGTGTAATTTTTTTTTTGTGGGTAAGATTTTTTGTGTGTGTAAGTTTTTTGTGTGTTTGTAAGTTTTTTTTGTGTGTGTGTATAATTTTGTTTTTTTTTGTAAGTTTTTGTGTTGTATTAAATGAGTTTGCGTTTGTAAGTGGGCGTGTGGTTGTATTTTGTTGTGTGTGTGTAAGTTTTTGTGTGTTTTTAAGTTTTTTTTTGTGTGTTTAAGTTTGTGTGTAAGTATAAGTCTGTTTGTATGTGTTATTGTGTGGGTGTTTGTAAGAGGTTTTGTGTGTGTATGTTTTTGTGTGTGTGTGTATGTTTGTGTGTGTGTAAGTTTTTGTGTGTGTGTAAGTTTTTGTGTGTGTGTAAGTTTTCGTGCGTGTTGGTTTGTTTTTGTGTGTGTGTAAGTTTTTGTGTGTGTGTAAGTTTTTGTGTGTGTGTATGTTTTTGTGTGTGTGTAAGTTTTTTTGTGTGTGTAAGATTTTTTGTGTGTGTAAGTTTTTGTGTGTGTGTAATTTTTTTTGTGTGCGCAATTTTTTTTTTTTGTTTAACTTTTATTGTGTGTGTATTTTTTTGTGTGTGTGTATGTTTTTTTGTGTGTGTTAGTTTTTTGTGTGTGTGTTATTTTTTTGTGTCTGTAAGTTTTTGTGTGTGTGTATGTTTTTGTGTGTGTGTAATTTATTGTATGTGTGGTAGATTTTTAGTGTTATTTAAATTTTGTGTGTGTTTGTTTGATTTTGTGTGTGTGTAATTATTTGTGTGTGTGTGTAGGTTTTTTTGTGTGTGTGTATGTATTTGTGTGTGTGTAAGCTTTTTATTTCGTTTATGATTGTTTTAGATAGTAAGTTTTTGTGTGTGTGTATGTTTTTGTGTGTGTGTATGTTGTTTGTTGTGTGTGAGATTTTTTGTGTGCTAAATATTTTGTGTGTGTGTGTATTAGTGTTTTTGTTTGTTTAAGTTTTTGTGTGTGAGTGTGTAAGTTTGTGTCTGTGGGTTATTGTTTGTCTGTGTGTAAGTTTTTGTTTGTTTTTAAGGTTTGTGTGATTTTATATGCTTTATTTCTTGTGTGTTTGTAATTTTGTATTTTTGTTTAAGTTTTGTGTTACTTTATGCTTTGTGTGTGTGTAAGTTTTTGTTTGGATATCAGTTTTTGTGTGTGTGTAAGGTTGAATGTGAGGTTTAGTTTTTGTGTGTGTGTATGTTTCTGAGTGATTGTGTTTTTTTTTGTGTGTGTATGTTTTTTTGTGTGAGTGTTATTTTGTTTTTGTGTGTAAGTTTTTTTGTTTATGTAAGTTTTTTGTGTGTGTGTGTAATTGTGTTTTTGTGCTGGTAAGTTTTTGTGTGTGTGTGTAAGTTTTTTTTGTGTGTGTAAGTTTTTTTGGGTTTTTAAGTACTTGTTTGTTCTTATTAACTTGTGTGTGTGTAAGTTTTTTTTGTGTTGTTGTAAGTGATTTTGTTTTTTTAAGTTTGTTTGTGTGTGTAAGTTTTTGTGTGTGTGTAAGTTTGTTTGTGTGTGTAAGTTTTTGTGTGTGTGTGTAATTTTATGTGTGTGTTTAAGTTTTTGTGTGTGTGTGTAAGTTTTTGTGTGTGTGTAAGTTTTTTTGTGTGTGTGTAAGTTTGTATGTGTGTGTAAGTTTCTGTATGTGTTTGTATGTATTTGTGTGTGTAAGTTTTTTGTGTGTGTGTGTATTTGGGTTTGTGCTGTGAAATTTTTGTGTGTGTGTAATAGTGTTTTTGTTTTTGTGTTTTTGTGTGTGTGTAAGTTTTTGTGTGTGTGTAAGTTTTTGTGTGTGTGTATGATATTGTGTGTGTGTATTTGTTTTTGTGTTTTTAATTTCGTTTGTGTGTGTATTTTTTTGTGTGTGTGTAATTTTTTGTGTGTGTTTAAGTTTTTGTTTTTTGTATGTTTTTGTGTGTGTGTGTGTATGTTTTTGTGTGTGTGTATTTTTTTGTGTGTGTGTAAGTACTTGTGTGTGTGTTAGTTTTTGTGTGTGTGTAATTTTTTGTGTGTGTGTAAGTTTTTGTGTGTGTGTGTGAGTTTATGTGTGTGCGTTTTTGTGTGTGTGTATAGTTTTTTGTGTCTTTAAGTTTTTGTGTGTGTGTACGTTTTTGTGTGTGTGTAAGTTTTTGTGTGTGTGTGTAAGTTTTTGTGTGTGTGTAAGTTTTTGTGTGTCTGTGTAAGTTTTGATTGTGTGTGTAAGTTTTTGTGTGTGTAAGTTTTTTTGTGTGTAAGGTTTTGTGTGTGTGTAATTTTGTTTATTTGTGTTAATTTTTGTGTGTGTGTAAGTTTTTTTGTGTGTAATATTTTATATGTGTGTAAGTTTCTGTTTGTGTGTGTGTAAGTTTGTGTGTGTGTAAGTTTTTCTGGGTGTGTAAGTTTTGTTTGTAAGTTTTTATGGGTGTGTAAATTTTTGTGTGTGTGTAAGTTTTTATGTGTGTGTAAGTTTTTGTGCGTGTGTAAGTTTCTGTGTGTCTGTTTAAGTTTTGTGTGTGTGTACGTTTATGTGTGTGTGTAATTTTTGTGTGTGTGTGTGTGTGTAAGATTTTTTTTGTGTGTGTGTCTGTGTAAGTTTTGTGTGTGTGTGTAATTTTTTTTGTGTGTGTAAGTTTTTGTGTGTGTGTGTATGTTTTTGTGTGTGTGTATTATTTAGTGTCTGTTTAAGTTTTTTTGTTTTTGCAAGTTTTTGTTTGTGTGTGTGTAAGTTTTTGTGTGTGTTTGTAAGAGGGAGAGTTTTCTTTAGTTTTTGTGTGTGTGTAAGTTTTTGTGTGCGTTCTTGTTCTTGTTAGTGTGTAAGTGTCTGTGATTTTGAATGATTTTGTGTGTGTGTATGTGTTTGTGTGTGTGTATGTGCTAGTTCGTTTGTAAGTCATTTTGTCTGTGTTAAAGTTTTTGTGTGTGTGTAATTTTTTTTGTGTGTTTTGGTTTTTGTTTTTGTGTGTAAGTTTTTTTTATTGTGTAATTTTGCGTGGGTGTGTAAGTTTTTTTGTGTGTGTATGTATTTTTTTGTGTTTGTAATTGTTTTTGTGTGTGTAAGTTTTTGTGTGTGTGTAAGTTTTTTTTTGGGTGTAAGATTGTGTGTGTGTAAGTTTTGTATTTTTTTGGTAGTTTTTGTGTGTGTGTAAGTTTATGTGTGTGTGTAAGTTTTTGTTCTCTTTATTGTTTTTTTTTGTGTGTAAGTTTTTTTTGTGTGTGTAATATCTTTTGTGTGTGTATTTTGTTGTTTTTGTTTAAGATTGTGTTTTTGCGTGTAAGTTTGTTTGTGTGTGTATGTAATTTTGTTCGTGTTTGTATAAATTTTTGTGTGCGTGTGTACATTTGTTTGTGTGTGTAAGTTTTTGTTTGTGTGGTTTTGTGTATGTTTGTGTATGTTTTTGTGTGTGTGTGTAAGTTTTTGTGTGTGTGTAAGTTTTTTGTGTGTGTGTGTAATTTTTTGCTTTTTTTTTTGTTTTTGTGTGTGTTTAAGTTTTTGTGTGTGTGTAAGTTTTTTTGTGTGTGTAAGTTTTTGTGTGTGTGTAAGTTTTTTTGCGCGTGTAAGTTTTTATGTGTGTGTTAAGTTTTGTGTGTGTGTATTTTTTTGTGTGTGTGTGTGTAAGTTTTTTTGTGTTGTTTAGTTTTTGATTTTTTGTTAGTGGTTGTGTGTGTGTGTATGTGTTTGTGTGTGTGTGTTAGTTTTTGTGTGTGTGTGTGTATTTGTGTGTTTTTGGGTGTAAGCGCGCTTTTTTTATTAAGTTTTTGTGTATGTTTGTTAGTTTTTGTGTGTGTGTAAGTTTTTTGTGTGTGTGTAAGTTTTTTTGTGTGTGTGTAAGTTTTTGTGTGTGTGTAAGTTTTTGTGTGTGTGTAAGTTTTAGATTATTTTTAAGTTTTAGTTTGTGTGTAAGTTTTTTTGTGTGTGTAAGTATTTTTGTGTGTGTGTAAGTTTTTGTGTGTGTGTAAGTGGTTGTGTGTGTGTAAGTTTTTTTGTGTGTTTGTAACTTTTTATGTGCGTGAAATGTTTTGTGTCTGCTTAAGAGCGTGTTTTTGTGTATGAGTTTGTGTGTGTGTATGTTTTTATGTGTGTTTTAGTTTTTGTGTGTGTAAGATTGTGTGTGTGTGTAATTTTTTTTGTGTGTGTTTTTAATTTTTTGTGTGTGTGTAAGTTTTTGTGTATGTGTAAGTTTTTCTGTGTGTGTGTAAATTTTTGTGTGTGTACGTTGCTTTGTTTTTGTATGTTTTTTTGTGTGTTAGTTTTTTGTTTGTGTGTGTAAGTTTTTGTGTGTGTGTGTGTATTTTTTTGTGTGTGTGTATGGTGTTTCTTGTGGTTTGTTTTTTATGTGTGTGTAAGTTTTTTTGTGTGTGTGTAATATTTTGTGTGTGTGTATTTTTTTTAGAGTGTTTTTGTTTTGTGTTAGTGTAAGTTTGTGTGTGTGTAAGTTTTTGTGTTTGTGTAAGTTTTTTTGTGTGTTTGTGAGTTTTTGTGTGTAAGATTTTTTATGTGTGTTAGTTTATTTGTGTAAGGGTTTTTTTGTTTGTAATTTTTTGTGTCTGTGTGTAAGTTTTTTTTTGTGTGTTTAAGTTTTGTTGTGTGTGTAAGTTTTTGTATTTGTGTATTTTTTTTTTTTTGTGTGTTTTTTTTTGTGTGTGTATGTTTGTTTGTGTTTGTGTAAGTTTGTATTTGCTTTTAATTTTCTTTTTTTGTTTAAGTTGTTTTTAGTGTGTGTAAGTTTTTGTTTAAATTTTTGTGTGTGTGTAAGTTTTTTTGCGTGTGTAAGTTTTTTTCTTTGTCTAATTTTTTGTATTTGTATGAGTTATTTTGTGTGTGTTAGTTTTTTTGTGTGGGTGTAAGATTTTGTGTGTGTGTAATTTCTTATGTGTGTGTAAGTTTTTATGTGTGTGTAAGTTTTTATGTGTCTGTAAGTTTTTGTGTGTGTGTGTGTGTCATTGTTCTTGTGCGTGTTTAAATTTTTGCGTGTGTGCGTTAGTTTTTGTGTGTGTGTGTAAGTTTCTTTGTGTTTTTATGTTTTTTGTGTGTGTGTAATTTTTTTTGTGTGCTTAATTTTTTGTGTTTGTCTTAATTTGTGTGTGTGTGTAAGTTTTTGTGTGTGTTTGTGTAAGTTTTTTTGTGTTTTTAAGTTTTTGTTTGTGTGTTTATTTTTTTTTGTGTGTTTGTTTTTTTTTTTTGGTGTCTGTGTTTATTTGTGTGTGTGTGTAAGTTTTTGTGTGTCTGTAATTTTGTTTTTGTTTGTGTATTTTTTTGTTTGTTTGTTTGTTTTTGTGTTTGTTTGTATATTTTTGTGTGTTTGTATGTTTTTGTGTGTGTGTTATTTTTTGTGTGTGTGTAAGTTTTTGTGTGTGTAAGTTTTGTGTGTGTGTGTAAGTTTTTGTGTGTGTGCCCATTTTGAAGTTAGAAAATATTAAATGTGAATTTTTTGTGTTTTAAGTGTTTCATGACATTCCGATGTAAAAAAAAGTATTGTTTGGTGTTGAGGTATCCTAAAAGCTGTAAAGTAAAGTTGTGGGTGAAAAGAATGGCTACTTCAAGTTGTAAAATGGGTTTAGGAGGGGTATTAAGAAAAGAACTTGCTCTGAGATACCTTTTTAAAATACTGCTTGGTGTTGATGTATCCAAACATCATCAATAAAAAATTTTTGGTGAGTAGGATTTATGATACGAGCTGTACCTTGATGTAAATAGTGATATTCAGACAGGATCTTTCTCCGCAATAACTTTGTACATTATTTCGGGGCGGCTATATCTATAAAAAGCTGTAAAGTAAAGTTTTTGGTTAAAAAGATTGATGCTTCAACTTGTAAAATGGGTTTAGGAGGGACATTATGAAAAGAACTTGATCTGAAATGCCTTTTGAAAAGTATTACTTGGTGGTGAGGTATCCAAAAAGCTGTAAAGTAAAGTTGTTGGTGAAAAGGGTGGGTACTTCAAGTTGTAAAATGGGTTTAGGAGGGACGTTAAGATATGAACTTGCTCTGAGATGCCTTTTGAAAAGTATTGCTTGGTGTTGAGCTATCCAAAAAGCTGTAAAGTAAAGTTGTGGGTGAAACGGGTGGGTACGTCTACTTCTAAAATGGGTTTAGGAAGGACATTACGTAAAGAAATTGCTCTGAAATGCCTTTGAAAACATTACATAAAGTTAGGTTGTACGTAGGCTTAAAACAATTGTGTTTTAAGTGTGTTTCATGACATTCTAAGATGTAAAAAAAAAAGTTCAAAAAAAAAAAAAAAAATTGGTCACTACAAACATTATTTTTCTAATAGTACAAGTTGCGACACACATATCTATAGCATTTCCATTTTGAAGTTGGAAAATATTAAATATTAATTTTTTGTGTTTTATGTGTGTTTCAAGACATTCTATGAGATGTAAAAAAAGTTAAAAAAAAACTAAAAAAAAAACTAAAAAAAAGAAAAGAAAAAAACTCAAAAAAGTTTGGGGGGGGGGTTGGTGGAAGGGAAGATGTGGAGGGGTTGGAGGGAGGGATAGGGTTGAGGGATAGGGGTAGAACTTGGGGCCCAAAAGCTGTAAAGTAAAGTTGTGGGTGAAAAGGATGGGTACTTCAACTTGTAAAATGGGTTTAGGAAGGACATTACATAAAGAACTTGTTCTGAAAAATATATTCGAGGGGGAGCCAAAAGTTGGGGGGATGGGGCCCTTGAGTGTCTCAAATCATCTTCTAAAATGCCTCAAACTGTTTCACCTAAATAATTCCCTAAAATGCCTAAAACGGTTTCGCCTAAAATGCCTACAACGGTTTCGCCCAAATAATCTTTAAACGTAATTTCGGCGTGTTCCCTTAGTTTTGACATCCCTGCGCTGTCATATTTGAAATTCCTAAGAAACCCTTTCCCGCGTAAATCTCTTAATCTCTAAGATCAAAACCTTCTTTCCCCACCTCCCCATTAGAAACAACATATTAATTTCCGTTTCTTAAATCAATTATTCCCCTTAGAAACAAAAAATTAATTCCCCTTTCGTGAATCAATAATAACCCTTACAAACAACAAATTATGTACCCTTTCGTAGATCAATAATACTCCTTAGAAACAACAAATTAATTCCCCTTTCTTGAATCAATAATTCCCCTTAGAAACAACAAATTAATTCCCCTTTTGTAGATCAATAATTCCCCTTAGAAACAACAAATTAATTCCCCTTTCGTGACAATTCAATCAACCTTGACATCATCTGTCAGACATTAATATACTTCGCCCGGAAACAATTTTCCTGGACGAACACCAAATACATGAATAAACTTCGCCCGGAAACAATTCTCCTGGTCGAACTCCAATTTCTCGGAAACCAGTTTTCCCTGGGGATTCCATGCCCATATATGGTGTACGTACGGGACTGACAGCACAGGTGTTCTCCCTAGGGACTCTATGCCCATATATGGTGTTCTCGTGGGAGTCGATAGGTCATTCCTACTCATTGGGTTGAATTAAATGGGAATTGATTTTATGGAGTTTAAGTTAAAGGAGGGTTGAGCTGCACCGGGATTTAGCTGAATGAAATTATATTGTATGGGGTTGAGTTACAGGGATTGAGTTGAATGGGGTTTATTTAAACAGAGATTTAGTTTTACGAGGTTGATTGAAGGAAACTGGGCTGAATATTACATGATTGTATTACATGCAGAAGCAAAAATAAGAATGTTCGTTTATTGTCATGTTTGAAACAATAATTTATAATAAAAAAAATAGTTGAACAATTAGATCTATATGCTTGTCACGTTCTGAAAAAAAATATTCTTTCATTTTAGATGTAGACGATGAAAAGCGAATTGCAAGAAAACTCGAGCTTCCTGTTGAAAACAGAATAAAATCAGCTTGCCAAAACTTTGTTAAACGTTCTAAAATATTTTATGCCACTTAGCAAAAATATTTTTTACTTCATATTTATTTGTTTTTGTTTTATTTGTTCCAGCTTTAATATTATTCATCCGTGACAATTTTTGTTTCTGTTAAGTTGGACTTGATTATTCATTTTAATTCCTGTTCACTTAAAGTTTCAATTTTTCGGCTATGGTAATATCTTTTCAATTAAGTTTGATTTGTTATGTTAGTTGACATCCACTTCTTTCAGGTTTTTATATTACTCTTTGTTTTCCTTTGAAAAAATTCTGTTCAAAAACGATTTGTTTAAATTAATATCTTAATTTTGGTGTTGATCGTGTGGAAGAAATGAATTAATTGCGGGAATATTTATGAAGCTTTCAAGGCTTTTCTGCTGGAGAACTAAGTAGATGAATTTTCGTTAAAATTTTTGGTAATAGAATATTCAGTTAAAACTTCTCATCAGCCGTAGTTTTAGGCAATAATGTTTTAATGATATTTTTGCTCAACTATTCAGGGTAGGTAAGGAAGAAGATTTTCAAAACATATAATTAAAGTCTGTGAATACTTTTTTAAATATTTTTCTCTTATCTTCCATTGGGCTGGAGCCATCGTAACCCCATTCTATGCATACCGTTGAATATAGATGCAGCTTATTTCATCTTTTATTAAAGATCCTTTTCCTGGTTTATTTTGTTGTAACTGATACTGTGTTTATAAATAAGTTGTAATTTTATATAAGCTATCTATTCTTTGCAGAATTTGTTATTTTTAGTCAAAATTAAGTTCTTGTCCTTTATAATATCATCAGCCAAAAGTTTTAGACTAGCATTCTCTTTGAGCACTATCATCTCGGGAAATGTTACTCTCGCTTATCCAGCACTTTGATGGTAGAAATTCTTGGTTATTCCAAAGGAACTGGAACTTAACTGCTTAGTGTTATGACAGCGCACACAAAAATTTCCAATAAGATCGTCATTAACACTTGTTTCATAATTCAAATATGTCTCTTTCTCAGCAATCAATGCTACGATTAGTTTATTTTGTGCACACGCTTTCTCGACATACTTCATCTTCACTTTTTCCATGATGGTGCTAGTGACATTGGCATGTGGTTTGTCTTTCGTCAAATCATCTTTAATCTCCATATTGATGATGTTTGCTAGTGCTCTTTTTATTTTACTTGTGGTTTCATTGTCTATTACGACATTATTGTTGAATAGGTCGCAGTTTTGACACTTGAATAATATATGGCTTATTATACTGTTACAGGGATAGGCCTGTCTTCTTCTTCTTGTCTTCTTTTCAATGGCAATAGCAGAAAGATGGTGACATGATCTATCAACAGGTAATTTGTTACCAGCAACGGTTGCAAGAAGTTGACCTTTGTCGTCAACTAAAAGTTTTAGACTAACATTCTCTTTGAGCACTATCATCTCTGGAAATTTTATTCTACTGTATCCAGCATTTTGATGGTAGAAATTCTTGGTGCTCCAAAGAGATTTAACTCCTTAGTGTCATGATCGTGCCCACATACATTTCCAATAAGATCATCATTAACACTTGTTTCATAGTTCAAATATTTCTCTTTCTCAGCATTCAATGCTACTAAGACTTTTTCATGTACGCATGTCTTCTCGGAATATTTCACTCCCACTTTTTAAAATATGATGCAGATGTTTATCCTACCAATTTACAAATGATACTGAAATTAAATAAACTAGCTATTGTCCATGCGGAGCCATAGATTACCACTGGAGGTAGCCACATACAAAGTCTTGGAATAGGTAAAACTTATTCCATTAGCGGAATTGGAAATGTGGAATCGGGGGCAGAAGTGGGGAAATCCAGACCTGACGCAACCGGAGCTAGATTTGAAGTGGGGGGGGGGGGGTCGGAGGGGCATAGATGGAGCTGGACTTGGCTTTACTGGGGTGGAATCCAGTAGAATTGGAGGTGAATGTTTTGTAACTGCGAGGGGGGCAGAAGTGGTTGGGGGGGGGAGGGAATGGACTATAACCCTATTAAAAGAAATATCTTGAAATGTCTTAGGAATAATGGTAGGATGATAGATGGTGCAGGAGGGGGAGTAATAGTGTCGCAAGGGCTGAGAATTGACGGAAAATAATAACAATAGAAATTAGAAAACGCTTAAATGATGATGCCTGTTGTCACAGGGTGTCACCAGACTGTCAGTTTTTATAAAACCAGTGGAAATAAGGAGTAGTCCTGTTCAAGAAATGTTTCAAATTCTCTGTGACGTGAATTGCCTTGGAGAATCACAATCTCGCAGTGAAATGCCAAGTTTCCGCTGTTAAAATAAAAAACAGTGTTCAATTTTAGATTTACAAGTTTATTTTTTGGGGGAGGTGAAAATGTCCTAGGTATGATGGGGAGGGGGTACCACGCGGAGCAGTAATAATGTGGCACAGGTTAGGAATTGTCGGTAAATAATAACAATAGAAAATATATCCCTTGGGGATATTCAAACGTTAGGAAACATTTAAATGATGATGCATGGTGTCGTAGGGCATGGCGTCTGTTGCAATTCTCTGTGGCGTGAATTGCCTTGGAGAATCATATTCTAGCAGTGAAATGCCAAGTTTCCGCTGTTCAAATAAAAAACAGTGTTGAATTTTAGATTTACAAGTTTATTTTTTGGGATGAGTTGAAAACGTCCTAGGGATGATGGGGAGGGGGTACCACGTGGAGCAGTAATAGTGTGACATAGGTTGGGAATTGTCGGTAAATAATAACAATAGAAATATATCTATTGGGGATATTCAAACGTTAGGAAACACTTAAATGATGATGCCTGGTGTCGCAGGTTGTCACCTTTTTGTCAATTTTTATAAAAACAATTGGAAATAAAGAGTAGGCTAGTTCGAGAAATGTTTTAAATTCTCTGTAGTGTGAATTGTCTTGGAAAATCACATTCTAGTAGTGAAATGCCAAGTTTCTGCTGTTCAAATAAAAAACAGTGTTCGGTTTTAGATTTATTAATTTATCTTTTGGGGGGGGGGTTGCAAATTTTCTAGGGGGAATAGGGGGAGGGTACAACGCAGAGCAGTAATAATGTGGCACAGGTTGGGAATTGTCGGAAAATAATAACAATAGAAAATATATCCATTGGGGGTGTTCAAGCGTTAGAAAAATACATAAACGATGATGACGGGTGCCACAGTGTGTCACCCTGCTGCTAATTTTTATAAGACCAGGGTAAATAAGGAGTGAGCTTGTTCAAGAAATGTTTTAAATTCTATGTGGCGTGAATTGCCTTGGAAAATTACATTCTAGCAGTGAAATGCCAAGTTTCTGCCGTTCAAATAAAAAACAGTGTTCAATTTTCGATTTACAAGTTTAATTTGGGGGAAGGTTGAAAATATCCTAAGGGATGAGGAGGGGTGCCATGTGGATGGCACGGGGCAGGCGCGTAATACCATGGTGATGCGGGGGTATTATATGGAACATCATGACAGGTTTGGCTTGCGAAAACTTGAATCAATGGGTTCAAGCATAATTTTTAACAAGGAATTTCTGAAAAATGTCTTGGGGGTGATGATGCGATGTCAGAGGGTGCCACAGATCAGTAATAATGTGGTACTGTGGCGTGAATTGCTTGGAGTATCACGTTCTAGCAATGAAATGCTGTGTCCCGCGGTTCAAGTAATAAAAAAGACAGTTTTTACAATAGATTCAGAAGCATATTTTCTGTGGGAAAAGGTTGACAATGTCTTAGGGGTGATGCGGTGGGGGGGGGGTTGACCTCGTGGATGGCGGAGAAGGGGGCAAGTGTGTAAAGCTGTGATGGCTTTGGGGTGTTTTGCGGAGCATCATGAGAGGCTTGGCTTGTGAAAACTTGAATCATTGGGTTGAAGGATAATTTTTAAAAAGAAATATATGAAAAATTTCTTGGGGGGTGATGAGAAAATATTATTCAATGTGTATATTGTCAAATTGTATTCTTTATAAGCCCTTTTATAACCAATTTTTTCACGTTTGTAGTGTTTTTAAGTTCTTTTTTGGTGTTTTAATAATACTGTAAATTTATTTTTATTAATAAATTTGTAAGAATAAAAGCCCTGTGTCTTTTTTAGATTCCTTGTTCCAGGATAAAGCTTCAATATCCAGTAATTTACTCAATTAAAAATCTAGAACCATAACTACGGCTTCCTTTAAAATGTAAGGGTGTGTCTTACCAAAGTGTAAACGTTGAATTAACTCCTGGTCATGGAAACATTGGTGTGTCTTTCATAGTGTCACGGGAATCTTGCTATGAGGCTTCCAGAATCCATGTGTCTTCTAGAAATCCGATTGCGTCATCCATATTACATAGGTAAACATTGCTGTCACGGAAACACGCCATGTGCTTGAAACAGGACATGTTGACGGAATCCTGGGAATGTGTCTTGTGACGTTACGGGAATCACAGGTGTCGTGGAAATAAGGCAGGCGCTTGAAACAGGGATGCCTTTAAAACAGGGCATGTCGTCGAAACAGGGCATGTCTTTAAAATCCTATGGCCTTGGGATGAATTTTAAATCCTATGGGAATCAGCTAGGGATGACTTTTAAATCCTGACTAGGGATGAATTTAAAGGTATTATGCCCCTACTACTACTATGTTTGCTTGACCGCCCTTTCTTTGCGATGTGACCAGGAAAAAAAATAACAATGAGAAACCCGTCGCTCTCTAATAGGTCAGCGCTAGTGCGTTTACTCTGACAATGTTGATCAAGCCCTCTCATTAAAATTTCACAACTACCTAAATGGATAAATCCTGAAGGTAAATCTACTTGATAGCCTGCAATTGGTAAAAATTTTATATGGTTGCGGCTTGAGATTATTTATTGGTTTGAGATTACTGCTAAAATATCGGTAGTAAAATTTTCAAGCTAATGGTTTTTCTGTGTCATTTTCAGGCGAATGTCAATCAGAGAGAACGAAGTACAGATAGATGGTTGTTTTTCAAGTTCATTTGAAGTAAAAAAGGCCTCAAGATACGATTCGGGGGTTTATGTTTGCCAAATCGAAGATTGTTTAATGCCGAAAGGACAGGAATTCAAAAAATGGATGTCTGTTGGTGTTGAAGTTCAACCGAGAGTTATTCTGTCACCATTAAGTGCCTCTGTTACTAAGGTAGGTGAAGGCATCAGTAAAGGAGCTAGTAAATAAGCTTTAAGTCTTACAAAATTTAATAGTCTGGATTCTCTTTGTAGCCAAGAAAACTTGACTGTTATCGATAGCTGTGTTGAATAGGCGAAAAGCTGGAGTTGGCCAACCAAAAAAAGCAAAAAAAACATCGGGTATATTACGTACCGATTAAATACAGCTAAGGTAACTCATATAGTTACCATATAGTAACTCATATATAAACCACTCATATAGTTATACAGAAAGTATTCAAACCATAGAAAAAGAAGAAGCATAATACTCGTACTGTTCTATGGTTTATTTTTTAGTTATAAAAAACTGTTATCCTCTCTTTGCTTTATTAAACTTGATATTTCTAAATTCAATTGAAGCTCTATAATCAAATGTAGCTTTCTAATTCTCCTTATAGAATTCGATTTGAAGCGTTTACACAATTGTTCTGCATAGACTCCAATAATTGTTTAAAAGTTAACATCCTTATTAAACATGCTGTCTGCTAGGTCAATTCTGGTGGCGTTTAGATGCTTTCTGTAAACTTACAGCCCTTGGGCATTGTTTGATAAATAAGGTCTTTGACAGATTAACAATTAGAAGTCTGTGAGCTGTATTATCAACAAAGAATTTGCACTATCCAGATCTTGCATCAAATCTATTAGCATATATACGCTTCCTTGCTTAACTGTAGCCAGCTGTAAAAATGCCACATTTTTTTAACTTTTCCTTTTTGTCTCCTTTCTCTCGCTCTTCCTCCGCTCTACGGCTCTGTCTTTTTTTTTCTGTTCCTTACTTGTCTATTACTTCAACGGGCTATTTCCAATTGATTTTTGGTATATCTTTATAGAGTACTTCAAGACAAATTTGTTTCCTGACCAAAGCTTAAAGCTACATACGTGAACAGATTAATCAAAGTTGTAGTCTTTCTAGCTGTAAGACCAAGATTTATTTTAGAAAAATAGTGATGGACCTTAAAACTTTAAATAAACTGGAGCTATTCTACATATAATTGGGGCTACAGCCACCCTCAGTCCCACTATCACATTTTACACTTCAATCTGACAAATGGTTCCCTGAAAGGATTTAAATTGCGTCAAATCTAGCCAGTTGATGGTTGCAAGTGTTCTATTTAACAATTGCTATTCGAAACTTTAAATAGTAATTTTAGTGTTTAAAACAAATACAGCTGTATGAGCCCTCTCATTCTCAAAACACCTTGGTGTGAATTTTCAGTTTTTTGTCACGTTGCTCTTGTGTCAGAACACTTGTCCCCGAAGCAGTGATACAACACATACAAATTCTCGACTGAAAAATAAGGTTACTGCTAATCTCTTCAACCGCCCCCTGCTCTTTAGACTTATGTTTTAATTGTGTATAACAGTGCTTTTAGAATAAGGGTTCATTTAGGTGGGTATACCTAACACAATAAAACAGGGTTTTCCAAAATGTGAAGGAGGCCCAGTAAATATTCTTTACGCCAAAGCAGAATTTTAATCGCGATGCTTCTATACTTGAAAACTAATGTTTTTCAGTGAACAAGTACCAAACCCGCAAAAAGAGAGAACTATCATACTACGACACCCGTATTCCACTTTTAGTCCAATATACAACTTCAAATGAAGGGAGGCTAGGGGTAAGCCCTCCCTTCATATTGACCTAAAGGAACTCTAATGAGGCCACTTGAAGTTCCTGTTCCAGATATATACTTCCTGGGGCAGTAGTCCCCCTCACAAATAATAAATATATTTCAGTGACCGTTTCTGGAATATTTGGGGTACAACCTTGTTTTCTTATAACTGTTAGTATTGTTGCTTAAACATCATATAATAACCGCTCATTGTTTTCAGAATGCATATATATTTGTAGCTTTTATAAATAACTTTATGCGTGCCTTTTGGATCTGTAACTATGTAATGCTCTATAGCTTTTACTATTGCTGCGTAAAAATGTACGATAACCATTTCTAAAACTCTGAAGATTTTCTTATGTTAACATCTTTTGATGAGTAGCCTTTTGAGATTTGTGAGGTCGAATCGAAATTCAGTTCCTTCGTTTCTACCTTCATTTTCGGAATTGTTTATGAATCAAAAGTCACTTTTATGCATTTTTTAACAAAGATTTATTTATGTTAGTTTTTACTTATCTCTACCATTAACGGTTTGATATACGGTCTGTATAAAATGAACGGCTATTATCTCCCGTTAATATGATATTACTAACGGTTTCGCAGTAAATATTACGGAATAAGTTAACCGATCTTTCTTGGAGGGATGGAGGATGAAACCCCGAAGGCTGTGTATCTTTGGGCCAATGCGCACCTTTAAATTCAATTTTTCAAACTTGTCAGAATTGGTTTTTAGGATGAATACGGAAAATAAAGCTTACTCTCCACACTCCTTCATTGGAAGAAGTATGTTTAGAGAGAGTGTAGAGTAGGGGCGGCAGCCCCTTCTTGTAGTGGCAGCAGTACCTTTAAATGGAAAACTGTAATTTATAAAAAACATGCATTTTTATTGTAAAACCAAAATTATGTTAAATAAGGTGAACTCTAGCATAAGAAAAAGAAATAGTTCTTATGTATGTGGTAATTCTTTCCATAAAAAAGTAATTTCTGTTCTTGTTAGAGTGTTGTGGTGATTTTTACTTTCATTGGATAAAAGCTGTTGTATTCGTTTTATTTGTGGGGTTAAGGGAAGAGGCAGCCCTCTTTCACGATTGATAATTTATATGCGTTTTAAATTTAATTGTTATAATATTTTCATTAAAAAAGTTAATTTAATTAACCAAGAATCATTCATAACAACAACTTCAGTGAAAACTTTCCTAATTAATAGCCAAAAGATCTAAAGATTCAGAATTTATAAATAGTTCACCTAGAGTTCCGAGTTTTGTTTACTCTAAAAGTGCTCCCGCTTCGCTATCAAGTTTGCAGCATGGAACTCGAATCAAGATTGAAACCTCATTTACAGTTTCCGAAGTTCCTTTGAAGTTATCGTCCTTAATGTTCCGCATAAACTTCAAAGACGGCTGTACTGTTGGAACTTAATAAGGATCAATTCATATTACTTTTCAAGGCAGGAAGTAGTCCTGATTATCACCATTGCGATTGCTTTACCCCTTTGTTCTGTTTGCGAAATTGATCTTCTAAATCATTTTGCGCTCTGTTGGCTAAACACATAACAATGGGAACGCTGCTGCTAACTAGCTTAAGTAAGTTTTCTTCCATTGACTATCACTCAAGCTAATAGAACGTAAATCCATCTTACCGTCCTAGAACATTTAAATTCCAGCTTGTTGATTTTTTTTTATCATTGGTAGAAAATTATTATTTAACTACGAAATCATCTAATATGACTTTTCAAAAATTTGTCAAATATCTGCACTTAGGAGGCAAAAAAAAAATAAAAATGAAGTGCACTTATTAGCCAAGTAAATACTTGAACTAATAGCCGGCAGAGCACCATCAGGTCTCCCTGGTGCTTAGAAGCTGAAAGACTTAGTTTTGCCAATTGCAGTGTCAAAGAGGTGATAATTTGTTATCACGACTCGCCTCTCCTTCTTCTATATTGGTGAAAGTCGTCTAGGGCCTGATTTTGAAGATCGGTCTTGATTTTATCATTGCCAAATTGTTCTTACTAGTAAGGCTTTGCGTCTGCCAAGATCTTCACAGGAGGTTGTGGGACGCAGTTTGAGGAATTTTTACAAGATATTTTTTGGGCTGCCATACTATATGAGTCGTATATAACAATGTGCTAAGACGCACACAAGAGTTTCGCTTTCATTGTTGTTTATTACTTTGGCTAAACGTAAACGGACTCCCCCTCTCATAGAGAATTGAACTTTCATTTCTGATTCTAGGGTGCAAATCTGACCATTAGTTGTTTCTTTGAGGACAACCATTTTGACTATTCTAACTATACTCCACACTTCAGTTGGAAAATTAATAGACATCCATTAGACCAGACAGACGGTGAATTTTACGAAGAACTGTTTCCAAGTGGAAGCCTTCTTCTCCTGTCAAACATTGAGGTGCGTTTAGTTTCAATTCATTAGGTTATCGCTTACCGGTATTCCATTTTAAAGTACCAAATCTAGCAGCTAATTTACGGGTTAACGCTAGCTTACTTCATTACTTTAGGTTTTGCTTAAATTTGTATAGCCAGAGCCAATGTGGACATTCCTGAGAAGAGTTTTTATGAGAACTTGAAAAACCATCTTGGACTTCTTAAAAAAATTTCTTATAAGTTTCTCGTATTCAAAATTCCTGGTTTTCTGGCCCCAAAGCCAAAAATTGTTAAAATCGCATTTCACCTAGGTAGGCAAGTGAATATCTCCCCCATCTCTTTCATTATAACCAGCTGTGACAAACTTTAACTTTATTGGAAATAAAAATACTCGGTAAATCAGGCACCTAATTTGAAGCAGACTTAGCTGAACTTATTTTTTCAAGATTAAGACGGATACAGTAACTATGAACCTGCGTCCTGGGAAATGTAGGACTGCCACATATTTATGAATATTGTCGCTCTTCCCATATTTCCAGATTTCTCAGGTGCCCCGGTTCCGGATTTCGTTGATCTAAAAAAGAAAAAACATAACTGCGATTGTTAAAGCATCTAAAGCTTAATATTTGAAATAGGAGGATTCACTGCTGAAATACTCAATCGCATGACTTTTCCTTTAAAACCCTGTATGAAGGATAGTTTTGAAGTACTCAAATTTGTGAAGATAAAGCAGTGTATTCTACTTAACTTCCTCAGTTGAAACATTTTCTTTGCTTTGTAAAATAAAGTTATTGTCATTTATAGCTATTAACTAAGAAAAACACATTTTCCAAAAAAGAAGTTCGCCAGAGAAAATTAAAGTATGTTAAAACCAAAGGTGACGAGAAGTTAAGTTATATAGTAATTCAACCAATAGAAACCCGAAACGAAAATAAATTAGAATGAGTGCGTCAAAAATAAAACGAATACTGATTGCAACAAACAGGACTCCTGTTACAGGAGTAGGGATAATGCACTCTAAACCTTTCAAAAGCTTGAGCTTCATTTGTGCTTTACCTAAATCAATTTAATTTTTTTTTTAAGTGCAGAACGAAGTGAAAACTTAGACGGACAGTAATTATTGCTTCGCAGATTATGCAACATATATGTGCAAAACTGGTTCAAATTACCTATATTTTATATAGGTTATATAGGTAAATACCTATATTATATTTACCTATATTTGTAGAATTCTGAAAAATTAGCGCTTTACTTAAAATGAGCATGCATGAATTTTTAAGAGATTAAAATTGCTAATAATTCAATGATTTTACGGGAGAAGAAAGTTTAGTGAGATTAGCCATTAAATTAGTCTTTTATGTTTTCTGCAAGTTCCTTGAGAATTTTTCTGATCCGAATCGTTTTTTTTTGTATTGATTTTTTGTTTTCTCTATATTTTCAAAATTTCACAAATGTACGGAAATATTATTAGTCTGTATATTAAGCCAATATTGGAGATGTATGTTGCATAAAATGCGAAACAATAATTTTGTTCGTTTAAAGTTTCAACTTCGATCTTTATTTCGATTAAATAGAAAAAACAAGTTTTTTAAACTGAAAGTAAGGAACAACATTAAAACTTAAAACGAACATAAATGATTGCGTATATGAAAGGGGCTGTCCCCTCCTCCACGCCGCGCTCTTTACGCTAAAATTTTTATTGTTTTAAAAAATAGAGTTGTTAGACAGAGTCTAACTTTAGCGTAAAGAGCGAGGTGGTGAAGAGGGGACAGCCCCTTTCATATACGGAATAATTTCTGATCGTTTTAAGTTTTAATGTCGCTCCTTACTTTCAGTTTAAAAACTTATTTTTTTGTATTTAATTTCTGATCGTTTTTTAGTTAATGCAGCTTTATTTTGGCTCACCGTCATTGAATAAGTAAACAAAATTTGCATAAAAAGTTACTTTTCTTTTGCTAAATAGCTGTCTCTAAATTTGGTTCTGACGTAATTTACAAATTAAATTACGTAACGAACTTCTATATTCGTATATTTTTCTTCTGGCAAAAAATACAAAGTTGCAGATTTTTGCAGATATGAGCTTGAAACCTATGTAATAGGGTTTTTTGATACGCTGAATCTGCCGGTGTGATTGTCATGAAAATTCTTTCACTTGTAGGGGATGTTTCCCCCTCTTTAAAAAATCAGGTAAATTTTCTCAGGCTCGTAGCCTTTAATGAGTAATGCTAAACTTAATAAAATTTATATATTTAGAATCAGCATTATGAGCCCATTCTTTTAATATATATATTGACATCACAATTTTCTTTTTAAAAGTTCAATTACTATTGAGCCGTATCGCTTGTTTTTTTTTATTGTTTTGTTTATTACGTATATGTTATTACGTATATGAGGGGGTTCTCCCCTTAGTCAATACCACGCTCTTTACGTTAAAAGTTTAAAAAAATTTTAATTCACAAATCCCAGAATCACAAAGGCCGTTTAACTAGAATAGATAGCTCTTTTGAAAGCACTAAAAAAAAACTGGAGTGTAAAGAGCGAGGTATTGACTTGGGGGAGAACCCCTCAAATACGTAATAATTTCTGTTCGTTTTAAGTTATAATGTTGCTTCTTACTTTCAGTTGAAAAAGCTTGTTTTTTAAAATTTAATTTCTGATCGTTTTTTAAATAATGCTTGGAAATCCGGCGCCCCCTTCATAGAAATGTCCCTTACCCCAAAGAAACATCCTCCACGGAAAGATTCTCCCGAGTAACCTGGACGAAACTTATATTTTTGAAATCAGAATTAAAATCTGATTCTTTTGATGTATCTATTGGTATCAAAATTCCGTTTTTTAGAGATTCGGTTACCATTGAGCCGGGTCGCTCATTACTTAAAGTTCGTTACCACGAACTGTTTGATCAGAAATGTTTGTATTGTTATAAAATTAATCTTTGGTTTTTTAGTTTTTTTAATATACTCAATCAACATTACAAAAACATTTTTTTTTCTTTCTAACTCTGGCGAAGACAGAAAGAAGCTAACAAGGTGTTTTGGAAAATAGATCATTAAAAAAAGGTACACTTTTGTCCCAAAAGGAATCCAATAGATGTAATATCATAGGTATGTCTGAGGAGTTGTAGAACAAAATTTCATTATTTGTGAAATGTTTTTCTATATAGAATATATAGAATTTTGAGATACTTGATAGACAATTGAAAGACACTAAAAGAATTAATGATGTATGTTTAACCTATATATCAAAGAAATTAAATTCATATAAAAAGAATCAAATTCATTTATTATTGTCACAATTTTTCTACCGTAATATAGCAATATTGCAAGCTTCAATGGAAGTATATTCTCTTTTTTTTGCTTCTTAGACTTCAATATTTTAGAAGAACTGATCATCAAAATCATATTATTATGAAGAATGTAAGGTTAAAGCTAGAAATTTTTTCGTACTCAGAAGAGGGGAGAATTCATGTACGTCTTTAAGAAAAATTAAGCAAGGAAAAACGGGTTTTAATTTTAATAAAGCAGTAAAACAATAAATAAAAACAAATAAACACTTAAATTAAAAAATATTCCGAATATTTCGGCCCCACGTTCGAGAGCGTTTCTCAACGGAACAAAAAAAAAACAACGAAAAAAAGCTTTTAAAAAATAACACACATAGAAATACAACAACTAAATACACGGAGAAAAACAAACAAATATAAATAAATAAGTAAGAAAGAAACCTCCATCACTGGCATTCTAACGCAAGAAACAAAAGCGAATGTATATTCTGATACCATGTGTCACTCTCCTCTTACAATCAGTGTATAAATGGAAATCTATCAAAAGTGAAGACTATATTTACTTGAACAAACAAAAAAGATCACCTAACCCCCGGTCCATGACCCCTAATGAAATCTCAGAGGCATGAATCAACCAATTCATGAATTATAAATTGAATCGATTTGTTTGGTTGCTAATTTAGCTGCAGTCCGGTGACATTTCCCAGTTTTTAACCTCATTCTGACCTTTGTTCGCAAGATTTGTTTCAGGACAATTATTAAAATCAGTACTGATTGAATATTTTACTTGCTTTTTGATTAAACTATTATAAATTGAATTTATCCTAAAATACCCTTTATCTCTATTGATACTAATACCCACATAGACAATCTTTTTTATTTCTATAATTTCTCTGAAACTTTGTAAAAGTCCTACAGACGTATCTACAATTTTTGTCTAATAAAATACTGTGACGAGGAAAATTATATACGTGTTCTGCTACAGCTGAGTCAAACGTTTCCGGTTTTTTATTATGTTTTAGCGAGTAATCTATGGCTTTTTTGTTTTGTTGTAGCCTATTTTCTAAATTCTACTGTGTTCTTCCCACATAAAATTTACCACAAGAGCATGGAATTTTGTATACTCCCTTTTGTACGTTTCCTGGTACCTTGTCTTTTCCATTATTTAGCAAAGAGTTTATAGTTTGTCCTGATTTAAATGCTGTTTTTATATTATTTTTTTTTAATTCTCTTCTTAATTTTTGTGACAACATTGGGATATAAGGCAAAGTTATGTAATTTGTTTCTTGAGTTGACCCATCTTATAAATATTCAGAATATTTTTAATTAAAGTGTTGATTTGTTTTTATTTATTATTTCACTGCTTTATTAAAATTAAAACCCGCCTTTTCTTGCTTAATTTTTTGTAAATGGAAAAGCATTGTGGTCTAAGAAATTACTTACGTATTCAAAAGGGGAAAAATTTAAACCCTAATTAGGAAAACTTTGCTTTGTTACGCATACAAACGCTCCTATAATGACTATGTCCCCTGCTGGTGCTAGAGAGAAAAATAATAAGACACATAAGAGTTCCAAGCTGTTTTTCGAAATTCCCAAAAATGTGGTTTCCTAATTTACTTTTAAAGTTGGGAATAAAAGTTAACGGTTTTTATTGTTGTCCCTCAATAAGCTCTGAATTTGAACGAAAATATTTTTTTTACTGGGCTCTTTCTTTTTTTTATTTATTGAGGAAACTGAGAAGGGGGGCAAAAATATGAGAATTCAAACATTATAAGGTATAAAATGTAAAATTTGTTAACAATTTTTATTAGGGGAGGGTTTTGTTGTTGAAAAATGACGTAAGGACTTTGAAATTTTGAAAAACTTTGATTCTTGAAATGGTTCAGTTGAAAAATATGAAACTTTAAAGTCGTTAGAAAGGAGTAAATGTTAAATTTGCTAAAATTTCTGACTTGCAAATGGTTTTTATACCAAAAATCGATATAAAAAATGTGGAATTGGGGATTTCGTCTAGGGCAATTGTTTTAAAATTTTACTTTGTATAATTGTGTATTTTTTTTTTCTGTTGTATAGTTTTCCGGCATTTTTAATTTTGTCGAGCTAAAACATAGATTTCCAAATTTGTGTCCATTTATTTCAAGTTTTAAAGTTTTGTTCAAGTATTTTTCTTCTTTTTTAATTTTTTCCAAGTGATTTTGAGTTTTTCAGTTTTTGTTGGTCATTTTAAAATTTTTATTCAAGTACTTTCGACTTTTTCATATTTTGTTCAAGTAATTACCTCCCCTTAAATTTTGCTTAAGTAATTTTGTTTTTAAATTTTTGTTTATGTATTTCTGGTCATATTAGGTTTCTCTAATAGATGTTGGTGGGCTAATTTTTATTTCTATATTGCTGTTTTTTTTGTCAGATTATGATGTGTGGGGAGTGTGTTTTCGTATATGTATATTGGCCTTTCCGTTGTCGATACTTG
The DNA here is from genome assembly GCF_049724085.1 of Artemia sp. Qi Xiang Cuo. NCBI lineage: Eukaryota > Metazoa > Arthropoda > Branchiopoda > Anostraca > Artemiidae > Artemia > Artemia sp. Qi Xiang Cuo. The sequence goes on from NC_142807.1 coordinate 36,269,217, forward strand.
AAAGGTGTAGGCTATTGGTTGTGGAATTGTGCAAGCAAATTGAAGGAATGTCTAATTAAGAAAAACAATGATTCTTGGATTATGAATAGATTAGTTATGAAAAATCCTAAAATGTAAAGACTATAGCATTGTAAAAATGTGAAATTTCTGAAGATTTATGAATTATGAAGTGTTTTATAGAAAAAGGCTCTGAATCTTGAAATATGGAAGGTTTAGCTATACAAAATCAAAGGTTTAGAAAGAATATGTGCGAAATTTGCGAGAATTCTTGAATTTGGAGGGTTGTGCTGACAAAAATCGACATAAGAATTGTGTAATTTTGAAAAAAAGATGTGATTATTTAAATGTGAAAAGTTTATTTATAAAAAAAATTAAAATGCAAAAGGGTTAGAAAGAATAAAATGCACTTTTTTTAAATTCCCGAATTAGGAAGGGTTTTCTTATATTAGGAAGAGATATAGAGGTCAAAGGTCGATACTTGCGTGCAAGGAAACTTTATTTGCAAAGAAGTCATTGTTACCGCATACAGTAAAGATCCATACTTCTTTACCTCTCTGGATGACTTGCGACTATTGCGAGTACATTTATGCCTTCGGCAGCGAGAGTTCAGATATTCGCCACCATCCGATGAGTCACGATGCGTCACCATCCATCTTTGAGTGTCACGCTAAGCACGTTTACCTCCCATTGCACATTTTTTACAAGAAAACCAACCAGAGCATCAGTTTCTTTATTCTCTTCAGTTTGACTGGCCAGGTCGAATTAGTGAGGTTAGGCTAGTGGTGTCCACTCTTAAGGTACTCCCATATGGTGTGGCGCTGCAAAAAAAAATATTCATCTTCGGGAAAAAGACCTTGTGATTTACTTCGTGGTTGCGGTGGGAAATGTTTGAATGCTTCTTCCAGCCTCTAGAATTGATTCTTCTTGTTTCATACTTTTTAAACTTTCTTCTATATATAATTCAGCCTCAGATGAAACAATTTGATTTGCTGAACCCGCGTTTTTAAGCTTTGTTTGTTAATAAGTACAATACACGTAATAACTCGCAGTTATTATTAGAAAAGCATTCCAAGCTTTTTGCTCACATCATTAGTAATTTCACTTTTGTATTAGCTTCCAGATCATGCATGTAAACATTTTATTTTTGGGAATCACCCCAGACCTTGCGACTTGCTTTGTGGGTGTGTGTGTGTGGGGGGGGGTGTATGAATACTTATGTTTCTTTTAGTTATAATTTAGGATCAGATGGATAAGTTCTATCTGCTGAGCTATTGTCTTCATAGGTTCGTGTGCTAATCTGTGCATTACACGAAATAGCTGGCAGTTGCTATTTGAAGAGCACACCATTTTTTTTTTTTTTTTTTTTTTTTTGGTTTATATTATTTTTAATTTCACTTAGGGACGAAAAGGTTCATCTTCAAGATCAACGACTAGCTAGTATCTTGTCTCAAACATTTGAGCTTGCTTTGTGGCTATGGATGGAGATAATGTATGAATGCTTCTTCTGGCTATAATTCGGAGATGCAAACGTGATATGCTGATCTGTTATCTTCAGTAGAATGGGGTCATGAGCTCGTGACAGGACCACGTGGTTTATGGTTTTCTCAGTGAGAATGAAAAAACAGGAATTTTCTCACTTGGAAAAACATGAATTTTGTCGCATTTATGGTTGTTTTCATGGATGGATATGTGTGTTGTTCGATTTATTTGATGTTTTTCTCGGATGTCAACATCAAATTATGGATGTTTTATGGTTTTTGTCAGTGAGAATTTGAAAAACATGAATTTTATAACATTTATGTCTGTTTTAATGGATGTTTAATGGTTTTTCTCAGTGAGAATTTGAAAAACATGAGCTTTGTCACATTTATGTATGTCAACAGCAATTCATGTCTGTTTAATGGTTTTCTCACTGAGAATTTGAAAAACAGGAACTTTGTCACATTTATGTATGTAAACAGCAATTCCTGTCTGTTTCATGTATTTTGTCAGTGAGAATTGGAAAAACATTAACTTTCTCACATTTTTGTATGTTTTTATGGTTTTTGTCAGTGAGAATTTGAAAAACAGGAACTTTCTAACAGAGAAAACCATAAACCATGTGATGCTGTCACGAGTCAGAATAACTGTGCTGTCGACCTCAATTCACCTATCGTGAATCAATAATTCCCCTTAGAAACAACAAATTAATTTTCCCTTTCTTGACAGATCAATCAATCAATGACATCATCTGTCAGACTTTAAAAATTTTCGCCTAGAAACATTTCTCCAGGAATAGATCCAAAATCATTAATGTCTTTGCCACGGAAACAGCTCTACTGGTCGAATTCCAAAGGATATTAATAACCAACGGCCATGGAAACAATTAGGCAAGAAACATCTTAGCGATGAATTGTTTTAGCGCGCGAAAAGGTTTCCAAATAATTTGAAATGCATTGACGCAGAGATGCCAAACAAAAGGAACATGCCGAAATTCCGTTTAGGGATTATTTGGGCGAAACCGTTTTAGCTATTTTATTGAACTATTTCGGCGAAACAGCTAGAGACATTTTTAAAGATGATTTTTGAAGAGATTTTGGAAGAGAATTTGAGTGTGATCGTTATAATACACAAGTTTCAATTGAACAGTGTTGTGAGGTCCTCTACCCCAACCCCAAAGGTTCCGACACCCCTACCACAACTCCCACGGTAGCCCCCGGGCCTCAAAGGTCCCCCAGGCTCCCAAAGGGACCCCAGACCCCCAACCGACCCACCCGGCCCCAAAGGGCCCAAACCGAGCTCAAGGGCCCCCCGGACCCCCTACGGTCCTCCACCAGGCCCCAAAGCCCCTCTCCCGGTCCCAAAGGCCCACCTGGCACCCAAAGGGCCCCATACCCTCCACATGCATGCCCCGAGCCCCCAAAGGCCCTCCACCAGACCCCACAGGCCCACACCCTGTCCCAAAGGGCCACAGGCACCCAAAGGGCCCCACACCCTCCCAAGGCAATACACGAGCCCCCCAACGGCCCTCACCAGTCCCCAAAGGACCCCCAAACCCTCACAAGCCCGCCCGGTGCCACAAAGGCCCGCCCCGGGCCCCCCAAAGCCCCATCGAGCACCCAAAGGACCAACGGGGTCCCAAAGGCCCTCCACCGGTCACCATCGGTCCCCCAGGCACCCACCGGCCCCCCCGGACCGCCACCGCCCCAATGGTCTCCAAACAGCCCAATAGGGTCCAAAGGACCATGCACTCATCCACACAGATCCCCCGGAATCCCTCAAGACCCCACCCACAACAATAGCCACTGAAGCCCCAAACGCCCTCCCTGGGACCCAAAGGTCCTCCTCCAGTCCTCATCCATGCACACAAAAACTTACACACACACACAAACTTACACGCACAAAAACTTATACACACACACAAAACTTACACACACACATAAAAACTTACACACACACCAAAACTTACACACACACGCCAAAACAAAAACACACACACACACACACACACAATCTAACACACACACACACACACAAAAAAAAACACAATCACACTAAAACTAAAATGCACACAAAAACTTACACACACACACACACACACACACACCCACACACACACACAAAAAAAAACACAAACAAAACTAAAACACACAAACACAAGAAAACTAACACACACACACCAAAACTAACACACACACACAAAAACATACACACACACACAAACAAAAAAACAAACACAACAACACAAAAAAAAACACACACACAATCACAAAAAATAACACACACACACACACACACACACACACACAAAAATTACACACACACACACACAAGAAAACTTACACACACACGCCAAAACTAACACACACACAAAATAACACATGCACACGAAAACTTACACACACACACACACGAAAACTTACACACACACGCAAAAACAAACACACACAAACACACAAACACAAACACACACACAAACACACACAAACAAATAAACACACACACAAACACACACACACACACACAAAAAAAAACAAACACAAGCACACGAAAACTAACAAGCACACAAAAACAAACAAACACACAAAAAAAAACACACACACAAACACACAAATAAAAAAAAAAAACACACACACACACACACACACGAAAAATCACACACACGCCAAAACTTAAACAAACACGACAAAAATTACACACACACACATACAAAAAAACATAAACATGAACACAAAAAACTCACACACACATTCACAAAAACACACACACACACAATAAAACTTACACACACACACGAAATAACTTACACACAAAAAAACATACAAACAAAAAAAAAAAAAAACACAACCAAAATAATACACACACACACACACACACACACAAACTTACACACACACACACACACAAACTTAAACACACAAGACAACAAATACACACACACAAAAATACACACACACAAACAAAATAAAACAAACACTAAAAAAATAAAAAGAAAAAAAACAAATCAATGACCAAACTATATAAAAAAAAAAACCAAAAAATAAAACCAAAAAAAACCACAAAAAAAAAACCACACAACATAATAGACACACAAAAACTTACACACACACACAAAGGCTTAGACACACAAAAACTTACACCCACACGCAAAAACTTACATGCACACAAAAACTTACATGCACACAAAAACTTACACACACGCACAAAAACACACCCACACACACAAACTTACACACACACAAACAAAAACTGACACACACTCAAAAAATTACACACACACACACACACACACACACACACACACACAAACTTACAAAAGCACAATAAATCACACAGGAACACAAAAACTTACACACACAAACACTAACAATTACTCACACACACGAAAAAAATTAAAAACAATAAAGCAAACAAAAACACAAAAAAACAAACACACACAAACAAAAACAAACTTACACACACACGAAAAGAATAAAAAGAACACAAAAAATTAAAAAAACAAAAAAACACAAAAAAAAAAACAGACACAAAAAAAAAAACTAACAAAAACAAAAACAAACACACACACACACAAAAACACAAAAACTTACACACACACACACACACACAAAACTAACACCCACACACAAAAGCTTAGACACACAAAAACTTACACGCACACACAAAAACTAACACCCACACGCAAAAACTTACATTAACACAAAAACTTACATGCACACAAAAAATAAAACACACACAAACAAACTTACACACACACACACAAAAAACTAACACGCACACAAAAAATTACACACACACAAAAACTTACACCCACACACAAAAACTTACACATGCACACACAAAACTTAAATCCACACACAAAAGCTTAGACACACAAAAACTTACACACACACACAAACTAAATAAAACCAACACGCCTAAACTTACATGCACACAAAAACTTACATGCACACAAAAACTAACACACACACAAAACTTACACACACTCACAAAAAATTACACACACACACAAAAACTTACACACACACACACGCATGAAAACTTACACACACACGCCAAAACTTACACACACACGAAAAAACTTACACACACACACAAAAACTTACACACACACACACAAAAACTAACACAATCACAAGAAAACTTACATGCACACAAAAACTTACATGCACACAAAAACTTACGCACACACACACACACA